>NW_026779656.1:0-82593 GCF_030144855.1 Hypanus sabinus
GAGAACGATTTGGAGGCAGTGAGAGAAAAAAAAAGAGAGGGGCATTCAGACAGGCAGACAAGTACGGGAGAGAGACAGAAAAGTAAACAGAAAGCAAACCCAAGGGGGAGAGTGAGAGAGTAAGTCCGAGAGACCAATGAGTAAAACCGAGAGAGAGAGAGAGAGAGAGAGAGAGAGAGAGGGAAATCCAATGAATAATAGCGAGAGAGAGAGAGAGAGAGAGAGAGAGAGAGAGAGAGAGAGACAGAGAGAGAGAGAGAGAGAGAGAGAGAGAGAGAGAGAGAGAGTAAGAACAAAAAAGAGAGCGATAGTTAAAGAGAGAGCGAGGGAGAGATACAGAGAGAGACAGTGAGTATCAGGATGAGTGTCAATCGGAGACGAGATGTGGACGGAACAGCGACGCGTGAAAGGCTCCATTCCGAGCAGCAGAAACTCGCACCGCAGCTCGGGAACAGGAGGAATTGGCGAACGGAGCGAGAATGGGAAACTTCCCATGGTGCTAATTTGGTGACTGTGTTTGTGTCAGAGAGAATGGAACTTCCCAATCCCCTGTCTGACTGTGTGTAGCTCCCTCACCCTCTTCTCTCCTCTGTCCACATGCCTCACCTCCTCCATCCCCCATCCTCCTCACCGGTCACCATCCTCACACAGCAGTATGTCAGTAAATCTCCAGAAAAGCTCAATACTGACCACCAATAGAATAGACTGAAAATTCTGAGCAATTGAGAAATGAGTGTGCCCGGATCACTGGTTTTATCAGCTTGAGCCGAGAAAAGCAAAATAATACGTA
The DNA here is from genome assembly GCF_030144855.1 of Hypanus sabinus. Classification (NCBI taxonomy): domain Eukaryota; kingdom Metazoa; phylum Chordata; class Chondrichthyes; order Myliobatiformes; family Dasyatidae; genus Hypanus; species Hypanus sabinus. Next base: position 791 of record NW_026779656.1, read on the forward strand.
TTGACGTGTATAACACACATATCACATAATATCCCGGTCTGAAACCGATCTGGAAAACTTTACAAAGGAAAATAAGGACTGAAATGAGGAGTTTTAGAATATGCCATGTGCACTCGAACCCATTTACGTTAACATCAACTAGAAAAGAAGGATAAAGAGAAGAAGATATAAATACATCACACAACAGTCAGATAAAGCTTCTCAGGTCATATTTTCATCAACAGAAACATGATGAACCACGCCAACGAACATAGACTATTGTGATAAGAAGTACACGGAACTGATATTAAATGAAAGCACAATGATGAATAATGAGGGAAGTATCACGACAGTAGAAGCTGTAAACCAACGGAAGAACATGAACTCCAGACCCGGCAACATCCTTGTAAATTTCCTCAAAAATATATCATACTTCAGAGTGACATCCCATCCCCTGTACTTAACTCGTTGAAACATGAAGGCCAATGTGCCTAAAGCTTTATTTACGGCCCTATCTACCTGTGACGCCACTTTCAACAAACTATGGACCTGTATTCCCCTTTGTTCTACCGCACTCCTCAGTGCCCGACGGTTCAACCTCCCCTGGTTAGTTCTACCGAAGAGCAACTCCTCGCATTTGTCTGCGTTAAATTCCTTCAGACATTTTCAGCTCATTTCTCCAGCTGGTGCGGATCCCGATGTAAGTCATTGCAACCTTCCTCGCTGTCCTCTACACCTCCAATCAGGTTGTCACCCGCAGATTTCCAGTAAACCACATTATCATTCAGATGGCTGTTAGAGACGAGAAACAGAAACGTACCCAGCACTGCACAATGCGGCACTGTAGGAGTCACAGGCCTCCAGCCAGAGATGCGACAATCTCCCTCTACTCTCCGGCTTCCACTACAAAGCCGATGTCTGATCCCATTTACTACCTCATCGTGACTGCCGAGAGACTGAACCTTCGTGACCAGCCTCCCGTGCGGGAGCTTCTCATCTGGTTACTGACACGGACACGATCACGGGGCAAACATCTTTCACCAAAATTTTGCTTTAAAGGGCAAACTCATAAAAGGAGCCATACATTACTATAAATACAATCCGTGACCTGTTTTAGAGCCAGAGGCCGACAATAACATGACAAGCGATCCATTATTGCGGATAGGGCAATCCATAATACCTGGGACAGCACACCAGGGCACCCGGTCGTGAGCAGGAAGTAGAGGTGAGAATACGTGTGGAATTCGGAGATAGGTATACGAATAATAATCGCTATAATAGCAATAATCATAGAAGTAGTAGCAATACTTGAAGAATTACTCCAAAGTATTGCCAAGACTGCCGAAGTGTCACCAATGTAGATTTGGTCAAATGTGCTATGTGCCTCGGGGACCGCATTGAGAAGTGAAATGAAGATGATACTGAAAGTCAGACCGTTACACTCGATCACTTGTGAGGGGACCAGACGTTTCACGTTACTCCTGTTCGGTCGGGAATTTGTTTGGGACCATTGACCATCACTCCACTAGTTACCAGGTTGTTAGAGAGAAGAGAGAGAACAGACATTTCAGTCAAAAACTTAATAGGTGTGAACCCGACTTTCAGTGGCATAAGGAAGGAGCAATGGGATCAACATGCACGAAACAGCGCCCCCTAACGCCTTCACTGGCGTCCTGGGGGATGTTAACCAGGTCAGTCTGACAAAATCCCCAAGCAATTACCACCAACAGATCGCTTGCAGTACCAAAGGAAACCACACACTGGACCACTCTTACACCACCATCTACCGTGCGGGTCCACTCCCTGACTTCGGGAAGTCTGATCACCTGGCTGTACTTCTGTTCCCTGAGTCTAGGCCGAGACTGAAGACCGCAGCGCCAGTAGTGAGGACCAAGAACGTTTGGTCCAGGGAAGCGCAGGAACGCCCAGAGGACGGCTTTGAATCGGAGGGCTGGACTGTATCCACGATTCATCTTCCAACCTGGATGAGTATGGTGTAGTTCTTACGGACTCCATTAAAACCTGTGTGGATGAGTATGTTCCTACAGAATTACTGTACAATCCCAAACCAAAGGCCGTGGATGATCCAGAGAGTACGTCGTCTGCTGAAGTCTAGATCTGTGGCATTTAATTCTGGCGACCTGGGCCTGTACCAGAAAACCAGGTATGATTTGCGGAGGGCGAAGCGACAACTTCGAAGGAGGTTGGAGGCGACATCGGATGTACGACAACTCCGTCAGGGTTTACAAGACATGACTTCCTACAAAGCGAAACCCGGAAGTATGAATGGCAGCGGCATTTCACTGCCAAATATACCCAACGCCTTCTCTGAGCGCATTGAAAGGGAGAATATAACTACAGCTGTGAAGATCCTTGTTGCACCCGGTGACGCTGTGATCTTCGTCTCAGAGGCCGACGTTAGGCTGTCTTCAAAGAGAGTGAATCCTCGCAAGGGGAAAGGTTCGATGGAATTCCTAGTAAGGTTGTGAAAGTCTGTGTCAACCAACTGGTGGGCGTAGTCAAGGACATTTTCAACCTCTCACTGCTACGGGCGGAAATTCCCACTGCTTCAATAAACCAACAACAACAAATATACCAGTGCCTAAGAAGAATAATATAAGCTGCCTTAATGACTAACGCCCGGTAGCACTCACATCGCGAGTGATGAAAAGCTTTGAGAGGTTGTTCATGACCAGGGTTATCTCCTGCCTCAGCAAGGACCTGGACCCACTGCAATTTGCCTATCGCCACAACAAGTCAACGTCAGATGCAATCCTAATGGCTCTTCATACGGCTTTAGACCACCTGGACAATGCAAACACCTGTGCAGGATGCTGTTTGGTGACAACAGCTCAGCATTCACACCATCATTTCGCAATCCTGATTAAGAAGTTACAGAACCTGGCCCTCTGTGCCTCCGTCTGCAATTAGATCCTCGACTTCCTAACTGGAAGACGAAAATCTGCGCGGAATGGTGAAAATGTCTCCTCCACGCTGAAGATCAACTTTGGTGCACCTCTGGGCTGTGTGCTTCGCCCACTGCTCTACTCTCTGTACACCCATGACTGTGTGGTTAGACATGGCTCAAATACCATCTATAACCTTACTGACGATACAACCATTGTTGGTAGAATATGAGATGGAGACGAGAGGGCGCACGGGAACGGATATAGCAACTAGTGGAGTGACGTCTCAGCAACAACCTGGCACTCAACGTCAGTGAGACGAAAGAGCTGATTGTGGACTTCAGAAACGGCGACACATAGGATCAGATACCGATCCTCACAGAGGGATCAGAAGTGGAGAGAGGACTAGTTTCAAGTTCCTGGGTGTCTGTTTATCTGAGGACCTAACCTGGTGCCAACATATCGATGCAGCAATGAAGACGGCAAGACAGAGACTATACATCATTTTTAGTTTGAAGAGATTTGGTATGGAGGGTTGTTGGGGGGCGGGGGGTGGAATGCGGTGCTACTGCACAGGACCGAAAGAAGCTACAGAGTGTCGGAAGTTTAGGCAGCTCCATCTTGGGTAATAGCCTCTAAACTTCCCAGGACATCATCTTGGAAAGTGTCAGCGTCCATTATTTAGGATCCCTGTAACCCAGGGCATACCTTTTTCCCATTGCTACCATCAGGGAGGAGGTACAGGAGACTGAAGCACACACTCAGCGATTCAGGAACAGCTTCTTCCCTTCTGTCATCCGATTCCTAAATGGACATTGAGCAGGTGCTTACTATCTCACATTTTTATCATATATTATTTCTGTTTCGCAAGATTTTTAAAATTCACTCTGCACCCTATGTAATTAGTTTACTTATTTATCTACTTTTGCTATGTTATGGTTTGCTTTGACCTGCTGCTGCTAAGTTAACAAATATCACGGCACATGTCGGTGATAAACGTGATTTTGATCATGAGAATATCTGTTTGCGTCCGGTACTGCAACGCTCCGCGGAGAGCGAAGGACATGTCAAGACACAGATGAATTCATGGTTCTTCACTGGAACCAAGAAAGAGGTCACTTTGTGCCACTGGATACGGACTCCTGAGGTCAAAAGAGTGGAACTGTCTCAATGCAAAATGTTTTGTAAATCAGAAACTCTCCCCCATATGTTTCATGGACATTCTACTGTATTATGATGATATGAAAATTGGCCATGAAACACTTGAAAAGGAGCAGAAAGACCGACGGCAAGGAATAATAATGCTCTTCGCTCGCTCGCTCTCTCTCTCTCTCTCTCTCTCTCTCTCTCTCTCTCTCTCTCTCTCTCTCTCTCTCTCTCTCTCTCTTTTTATCTCTCGCTCTCTGTCTCTCTCTCACTTTCCCCTCTCTCCTTCCTCCCTCTGTCAGTCTCTTACTGTCTCTCTCTCTGCCTCTCTATCTGACTGTCTCTCTCTCAGTCTCTCTTTCTCTCTCTCCTCCCCCGGCTCTTCCGCTTCTCTCCCTCTCTCGCTCTCACTCTCTCTCTTTAAGCCAAATACTGTGTACGGAGTTCTATGTTCTACGTACTCATGCCAGCCTGCTTTTCAATCACAATATTCAAAAGTCAGCTTCTGAAACAGAGAGCGCTTTTCTTTAAATGAGCTTAATGATAGAATCTGCACGTTTTGTTCTAACCTTATCTTCGAATTTTACTCTCAGTTTTTTTGCGAAATCTACTGAATATTTTATAAATAAATTGTGAATATATAAAACTTCATACATCGGTATTACTTGACAACACCTCCCCACACCTGCTACTCAGGTACTATGCAAAAAGAGTTAACTGCATGTGTCATTTCATTAAATGCCGATGTCGTCATTTCCACGGAGGGTTTCAGCGTCACAAGGGAGTTTCCCTCTCCTATTTAATAAGCATCTGAATCACTGAGCTCTCACTGAACAGCCGCTCCGGCACTCACAGTGATTCGCCGATCCACACAGCGGGACAGAGAGAGCACGCTGCAGAAGGAAGGTTTGCTGGTTCCGGAATGGATCAGAGTCCGGGAACAGCAGAGTGGAGAGTGACAGAAATTCCGAAGAATGTCTTCTGGGCTGCTCAGTTTATCATTGCTAATTATGAATGGATGACCCTAGACCTTCGAATTACGTATGCATTAAAAATCATTCAATTGATCTACTTCCCCGTCCTCGCGATCATTGCTCTTCCCGGTAAGTCTCTCTCTAAAGCTCAACTATGCAACACTATTAAACTGTTTTCTAATGTTTATCACCCATTTGAAATCATTGCTGCTGTCGCACACTGCGGATAAGACATTTTGATAGATTCAAATTCTGTAGCGATGCTGTTCCCTGTGACTCCCGGCACTGCGCAGGTCGGTGATGTAACCGGTAAAATCTGTCCAAACGTTGCACACATAATGTCATGACCTACAATATTTTGCATCTGAAACGTTGCTTGTTTCCTGTCGCTTCTTCTCCCTCGAGAACATCAGCTGCCGAATCAAGTTGCTTTCAGACCTTGTGTTTACAAAGCAAATTAATTTTCCAAATCCAAATATTTGGAAATATAATCCAAATCCGCAATATTCTCGCAGCCAACTGCCCTGTCGACTGCGCGCCAGCCACAAATCTACACACTAGCCACAAATCGGACTGATTCTTAACAGAAATCGCTTCCTGATGTGTGTCACTTGAATATTATTTTTCGCCTCCTCGCAGTGGACCTGGTGACGATTTTAATCCTGTCCAGAGGAAAGTGCGGTCTCTCCAGAGTTGTCACTCGCTACCTGGTTGCCATGGCAGCGGCGGATCTTATGGTCCTTGTCCTGGACCTGATATTGAGCAAGATTCCGTATACTTACGCGCCAATGGAACTTATCCTCTGGCCTATAGATACACCACTGTGTAAAATCCACGCCGTCCTGCTTTACGCCGCCACCGATTGTTCGGTCTGGTTCACCGTCACTTTCACCTTTGATCGGTTTGTGGCCATTTGTTGCCAGGAGCTGAAAACAAAATATTGCACCGGGAAAACTGCGGCTGTGATTCTGGGGACAGTGACTGTGATTAGCTGTTTCAAGAACATTTACTGGTACTTTCGGCTCTCAAGGCATTATACATGGATAATTGCTCCTTTTATTTGTATGGACAACGTGTATTATTTGTCTTTTTCTGTATCAATGCCAATAGACTTATTTCATTACCTTCTCACACCTGTAATCCCATTCCTGCTGGTTCTCCTGACGAATGCATTAACCGTCCGGCATGTTTTAGTCACCAGCAGAGGGCGCAGGAGACTCCGGTGTGCTGACAAGGGACAGGGTGCCGGGGACCCGGAGATGGAGAGCCGCAGGAAATCCCTCGTTTTACTGATGATCATCTCTGGCAATTTCGTCCTGCTGTGGGGACCGTTCACTGTGTATTCTTTGTGGACCCGACTGTCTGTTGCCTCTGCGGCGAATCTTCCTCCGGATTCTCTGCGAGAACTGGGCTCGATGCTGCAGCTTCTGAGCTGCTGCACAAACACGGCTCTTTACGCGGTCACCCAGACCAAGTTCAGGGAGCAACTGAAGGACACGATAAAGTATCCCCTGGCTCTCATTGCTGGTAGGATATCATGAAGTAATGATGTTTCCCTGCCTGGTTCTACTAATTCACCACTCATTGCAGGCAAACTCTGCACCAAAGGGGACCCGTGTAAATACGTGTTCGTCTCATTTGTCACTCGCTTTACTAGCGCGCATGATTCCTCACTCCAGCTCAACTGACGACCCTTTGAATCGTTTTATTTTCTGCATTCACCAGTGTATATTCCCCTCTCTTCCCGAGTGGAACGACCTACGTTTGTCAGTGTATATAGCGCCGCCCTGGTGACCCACAGTTCTGTCTTGCAAATCCCACCGTCCACCTGGTGCGGATGCACTGCCCCACTCCAGCGTGAGATTCTGTGTTCCCGAAACCTCTCCTATTCAGCGGTCCAGTTCTCCCAGTTCGCAGTTCGAGACTGGAGATCGTGTCCCGGGTATCGGTGACCGAGACCAAGGATTCCGGAAACATCTTGCAATCTCAGTGTCAACGGGAGCTTGAAAAGTCGGTGTTAGCTTGGTGGAAATGCGAACGTCAGTCCGCAATGAGGGGTGCAATTGCTGTAGTTTTTTTATAAAGCCTCAGTTTGGTCGAGGGGGAAGGCGGGGACAGACACGTCGCCGGATTCCAATGTGAAAGAAACGCGGGGGAAATACAGCGCACATACTTTGGTGTTTTATCTATAGGGATCGAGAGACTGAAAACTCTGGAACTGCGTGTTCCTTCAGTCTTAACGCAGTCCTAATGCTATTGGCGTGTCTTCCAAACTTACCTGACTCCCCCAAATCTATCAAAGTCATTCAGAGTCATTGGACCAGCCGGTAAAATGGGCTGAGAAGTGGTCGATGTAATTTCATTCAGGGAACTGCGAGCTGTTGAGTTAGGAGGATTCACACGTTGAATGTTGGGGCGGCGATCAGTGCGGTGGAACAGGGGGATCGGGTAATGGAGATCCATAAACTCTCGGAAGCCGCATCACAGGTCGACAGGGCCGTAAAGAGTGTATTTGCTACATCGACCTTCATAAGTTAAGGTATTGGGTATCGGTGATGAAATGTTATGTTGACATTTTATGACGCCGGTGACGGCGGATTAGAAGTATTGTATGCAGATCTGGTCACCTTTCTGAAGGAACGATATCAAAAAGATTGAATGAGTTCATAGAGATTTTACGAGACTGTTGCGGGGTGCTGAGGACAGAGCTATAAGGATAGCTTGAATAGGTTATCACTTTATTCCCTGAATCAGAGGAGAAAAACGAGTGATCTGACCCATCACTTCAACATGGAGTAAACAGAGCGATCACGACTGCTGGTGACGCATCACTGACGCTCTGGTATTGTCACTGTGTATTCAGACTGGTCACTGACCACACGGACGAGGCTTCTCCCTCAATATCGGCAATCGTGTTAGAAATGTTTCTATCAGGTCCATGAATATTCGCACAGATCATGTCATTGCTCATTCAGAACTTCCCTCACTAAACTAACACTGACGTTACATTTCCTGTCCCAACTCGGACACAGCAATGACGTTCATATTTAAACTCGTCAATAATAATACCCCTTAATCATCGACCACGGACTGTGACTGAATATCCGAGCACAATTGTACATTTAATTCTAAATACCCAACCCCAATTCTGCATACTAAATTGTGAATTTTCCATCAAGAGCCAAAGTGTACAATCACGGGATGAACTTCTCAGTTGTGCGATTGCGCAAAATCAAATTAAGATGATTTATTAAACGAACTCCAATTAAAACACGAATCCCTATGTTATTCCAATCTCAGGATACTTTAAAAATCACCGGTTCAAAGTGAGTCTATCATCAAAATCCGTATATGTTACCATATCCTGTCTCAAGATCTTTTTTCTTTTCTGGCTGTTACAGGAGGGTGTGGAAGAAAAGTAAACTATTTCCCCCCAAGTGCTACACATATGCCGATAGCCGCTGCCAAACAACTGAGAAGGTGCGTTTTAAAAATTTCTGAATGTGAGTCTGTACGCAGCAGGGAATCAAATCGAGGCAGATCTGCAGACGGAGAAGGAAGTGAATCAGTTCCGATGGGATCGGCACAAACACTCCACTCGGCATGTCTGTGACTTCCCGGAGAGACACGACTAGGACTGAAGAGGACCAGCAGAGACGAACACAAACTGAATGTTATGCCAACATTTTAAAGTCATCAAAGCCGAAATATGGACTTTCAAAAAGACAATTCAGTTCAATAAACAGAAGAGTCTGTGTTTTATAAACCTGCAGAAAGACACTTCAGTTCATAAACCGAACAGTCTGCGTTTTTATAGACCTTCAGAATGACACTTCAGTTCAATAAACAGAGCAGTCTGTGTTTTTATAGGCCTTCTGAAAGTCACTTCCGTTCAATAAACAGAACAGTCTGTGCTTTTATAGCCCTTCAGTAAGACGCAGCAGTTGAATAAACAGAAGCCTGTGCTTTTATAGACCTTCAGAAAGACACTTCAGTTCAATAAACAGAACAGTCTGAGCGTCCATAGACCTTCAGAAAGACACTTCAGTTCAATAAACAGAACAGTCTGTGCGCTTACAGACGTTCTGAAAGACACTTCAGTTCAATAAACAGAACAGTCTGTGCGCTTACAGACGTTCTGAAAGACACTTCAGTTCAATAAACAGAACAGTCTGTGCGCTTATAGACGTTCTGAAAGACACTTCAGTTCAATAAACAGAACAGTCTGTGCGCTTACAGACGTTCTGAAAGACACTTCAGTTCAATAAACAGAACAGTCTGTGCGCTTATAGACGTTCTGAAAGACACTTCAGTTCAATAAACAGAACAGTCTGTGTTTTTATAGACCTTCAGAATGACACTTCAGTTCAATCAACAGTGCAGTCTGTGTTTTAGAGACCTTCAGAAAGACACTTCAGTTAAAACAGAAGAGTCTGTGTTTTTATAGACGTTCAGAATGACACTTCAGTTCAATAAACAGAACAGTCTGTCCTTTTATTGACCTTCTGAAAGGCACGTCAGTTCAATAAACAGTGCGGTCTGTGTTTTTATAGACCTTCAGAAAGACACTTCAGTTCAATAAACAGAACAGTCTGTCCTTTTATTGACCTTCTGAAAGGCACGTCAGTTCAATAAACAGTGCGGTCTGTGTTTTTATAGACCTTCAGAAAGACACTTCAGTTCAATCAACAGAACAGTCTGTGCGTCTATAGACCTTCAGAAAGACACTTCAGTTCAATCAACAGAACAGTCTGTGTTTTTATAGACCTTCAGAATGACAATTCAATTCAATCAACAGAACAGTCTGTGTTTTAGAGACCTTCAGAAAGACAATTCAATTCAATAAACAGAGTCTGTGTTTTCATAGACCTTCTGAAAGACAATTCAATTCAATAAACAGAACAGTCTGTGCTTTCATAGACCTTCAGAAATACACTTCAGTTCAATCAACAGAGCAGTCTGTGTTTTTATAGACCTTCAGAAAGACAATTCAATTCAATAAACAGAACAGTCTGTGCTTTCATAGACCTTCAGAAAGACAATTCAGTTCAATAAACAGAACAGTCTGTGCTTTCATAGACCTTCAGAAAGACAATTCAATTCAATAAACAGAACAGTCTGTGCTTTCATAGACCTTCAGAAATACACTTCAGTTCAATAAACAGAACAGTCTGTCCTTTTATAGACCTTCAGAAAGACACTTCAGTTCAATAAACAGAACAGTCTGTGCTTTCATAGACCTTCAGAAATACACTTCAGTTCAATAAACAGAACAGTCTGTCCTTTTATAGACCTTCAGAAAGACACTTCAGTTCAATAAACAGAACAGTCTGTGCTTTCATAGACCTTCAGAAAGACACTTCAGTTCAATCAACAGAGCAGTCTGTCCTTTTATAGACACCTCAGCGCTGTTGTGGGGAATAATGGGGACACGATTTTTTTCTTTCATCCCGCCCCTCCCCCGCTTAATTTGCTTTATCTATCGCCTTCTGTCTTTTATCACCTCCATCTTCATATTCTAGCTCGATTCCCCATCATTTCCTGTGTGATCAGACCATTATATACAGCAGGAGGAGTCCCCTCGGCCGATCGAGTTTGCTCCGCCATTCTGTCATGGCTTACTTATATCTACCCTCAAACCCATTCTCCCGCCATCTCCCCATGACATTGCATCCAGACTCACCAGGAGCCAACCAACCAACGCTTTAGTTCACGCAGTGCTTTGGCCTCTACAGCCGTCGATGGCACTGAATTACACAGGTTCAACACCATCTGGCTGAGCGATTTCCTTCTTATCTCTGTTCTAAATAGTTATTCTTCTGTACTGACGCTGTGCCCTCTGGTCATGTTTCTACAGTTTCTCCATCGAGTCCTTTGAGTATTCGATAGATTTCCATAAATCCACCCTCCTTGTTCTGAACTCAGGCGAGTACAGGTTCAGAACCTTCAAATTCTCCTCATACGCTCAGCCTTGTATTCCCGGAATCATTCCCGTGTACCTCCTCTGGACGCTTCCCAATACTAGCACAGCCTTTCTTACTGACGTGTCCCAGACCGATCACAATACTCTGTGCCGACTGATGAACGCGGTGAAACTCTCCTCCTACGCTCAGCCGTGCATTCCCGGGATCATTCCCGTGAGCCTCCTCTGGACGCTTCCCAATACTAGCCTTTCTTACTGAGGTGTCCCAGGCCGATCCCAATACTCCGTGCGGTCTGATGAACGCGGAGAAACACCCGCTGAAACGGTTATCTACATTCGTTAAAACATAGAGCGACCAGTCGGTTTCTGCAGTAGAATTAAGTCAAACGCCATGTTTCCTCCATAAGCTATCCACCTGCCGATATGTGGAATCACGGTTAACAACTGAGCTCTCTGAAGTACACATGCATTTAGTGATGATATATTTCACTCGCCATCTACTCCGTACAGGTGAAATTTGCCCTTCATCAGATATGTAATATAACAGGATCAGCTCAGCTGTAATTCACCCCGATGGACTCTCTGTAGAACACGGGAACTGCCGGGGATGGTTCACTCATGTCACGCCCGTTTTTTTCAAATTTTCATCCTCTCCGTTCGGTCTCATTCTTCTGTCTGGTGACGTTCACGGTGTTTTACTCCGGGCTGGTCCAGTCAGAGTGGATCAGCTCCCTTTTCTCCATCCTCCTCGCTGTTCCTCATTCTCCTATTTAAAGATGATCCCGGTGTTTTACTCCGGGCTGGTCCAGTCAGTGTGGATCAGCTCCCTTTTCTCCATCCTCCTCGCTGTTTCTCATTCTCCTATTTAGTGATGCTCACGGTGTTTTACTCCGGGCTGGTCCAGTCAGTGTGGATCAGCTCCCTTTTCTCCATCCTCCTCGCTGTTTCTCATTCTCCTGTTTAGTGATGTTCACGGTGTTTTACACCGGGCTGGACCAGTCAGAGTGGATCAGCTCCCTTTTCTCCATCCTCCTCGCTGTTTCTCATTCTCCTATTTAGTGATGCTCACGGTGTTTTACTCCGGGCTGTTCCAGTCAGTGTGGATCAGCTCCCTTTTCTCCACCCTCCTCGCTGTTTCTCATTTTCCTGTTTAGTGATGTTCACGGTGTTTTACTCCGGGCTGGTCCAGTCAGAGTGGATCAGCTCCCTTTTCTCCATCCTCCTCGCTGTTTCTCATTTTCCTAATTAGTGATGTTCACGGTGTTTTTCTTCCGATTTCGATCCCGATCCTCCGAATGCTTCCCCGCTTATGTCTTCTCCCTCGCCGGTATACAAATTTAGATTGGTGAGTTGCCGCATGAGAAATCATTATCGGACCTTCACACAGTGGAGTCATGTGTTTTCTTTTCTTTTTCAACACTCTGTCCATCTCCGGACTGCTCTCTCTTTGTTCTTTCATATCTCCGTCTTTATCTCTCTTCACATCCCGAGGATTCGTGACAATTTGCTTCCTCACTTCTCCCTCTGTTCTCTGTTTCTCTCTGTCCACACGTCCGGTCCGCTACTGAGCAAGGTACATCTCATTGTAGCATTTCGGAGCATATACTTACACTGATCATAAATGTACGTAGCACTTTAAATAGCTTTCAAAGACACCGGCAAAAAAGACGTCATTTGATCTTTTTCCGTCCCTCTCTCTCTCTGCAACTAACTGGACTTTAACTTGCAATGTAATCGATTTTTTAAAAAAAGAGAAGAAAATTTGATGCTGGAAATCACAATTAAAACAGAAATTGCAGAAAACGCTCAGCTGATAATGTAGGTCTTTTAAAAATAATAATTGATATTTGAATTGTCTCTAGTCACTGTTCACCACAAGGAGAAACAACGTACCTCGTGTCTGTGGATTCGAACACGGTATCTTCTTCCATTCATCATCTGGTGGGTCTTCCACCCGATCGGAGTTTCACCACAAGGAGAAACAACACCGTACCTCGTGTCTGTGGATTCGAACACGGTATCTTCTCACATTCATCATCCGATGGGTCTTCCACCCGATCGGAGTTTCACCACAAGGAGAAACACCACCGTACCTCGTGTCTGTGGATTCGAACACGGTATCTTCTCACATTCATCATCCGATGGGTCTTCCACCCGATCGGAGTTTCACCACAAGGAGAAACACCACCGTACCTCGTGTCTGTGGATTCGAACACGGTATCCTCTTCCATTCATCATCTGATGGGTCTTCCACCCGATCGGAGTTTCACCACAAGGAGAAACATCACCGTACCTCGTGTCTTTGGATTCGAACACGGGTATCTTCTCACATTCATCATCTGATGGGTCTTCCACCCGATCGGAGTTTCACCACAAGGAGAAACAACACCGTACCTCGTGTCTGTGGATTCGAACACGGTATCTTCTCACATTCATCATCTGATGGGTCTTCCACCCGATCGGAGTTTCACCACAAGGAGAAACAACACCGTACCTCGTGTCTGTGGATTCGAACACGGTATCTTCTCACATTCATCATCCGATGGGTCTTCCACCCGATCGGAGTTTCACCACAAGGAGAAACACCACCGTACCTCGTGTCTGTGGATTCGAACACGGTATCCTCTTCCATTCATCATCTGATGGGTCTTCCACCCGATCGGAGTTTCACCACAAGGAGAAACATCACCGTACCTCGTGTCTGTGGATTCGAACACGGTATCTTCTCACATTCATCATCCGATGGGTCTTCCACCCGATCGGAGTTTCACCACAAGGAGAAACACCACCGTACCTCGTGTCTGTGGATTCGAACACGGTATCTTCTCACATTCATCATCTGATGGGTCTTCCACCCGATCGGAGTTTCACCACAAGGAGAAACACCACCGTACCTCGTGTCTGTGGATTCGAACACGGTATCTTCTCACATTCATCATCTGATGGGTCTTCCACCCGATCGGAGTTTCACCACAAGGAGAAACACCACCGTACCTCGTGTCTGTGGATTCGAACACGGTATCCTCTTCCATTCATCATCTGATGGGTCTTCCACCCGATCGGAGTTTTACAACACCATTGACGTAGGGGTTGGGACGACGGGTAACCTCCGAGCGCGAAGCGATTCATACCACCACTTTGTCCATTCTCTTTACCAGTCTCTGTCCTCCTGCACCCGCCCTCCTTAAAACAACACTTGCTGCTCCTCCACCTGTCCACGCTTAGTCCGCAGTCTTCGCTACAGCGCCATCAATTTCATCATCGTTAAAAAAGCGGTCCTGACACACCCTTGTGGAACACTCCTAGTCACCGGTAGACAACCCGAAACCCATCCCTTTGCTTTGTTCCCACGATTTCCCTGTTGTCAACCAGGCAATGCTCTATGTATGCTTGTGCCTTTCATGTAATACACTGGGCAGATTCATGTGCGGAATCTTGTCAAAGACCTTCTGAAAATCGAAGTGCACAACATCCATCCATTCTCATTTGTCCATCCTGTTGTTATTTGCTCAAATAATTCCAACGGGTTTGCCAGGTTCCCTTAAGGAAAACTATTTTGTCACGTGTCTTCGATTATCCCGAAACCGCTTCCTTAACAATCCACTCCAACATCTTCCCAACCACTGAGCTCTGACTATCGAGCTAACTGCCCTATAATTTCCGTTCTGAATCTTCCCTCCCTGCCTGAAGACTGAAGAGTCATTTGGTATTCTCAGTCCTCTGCAACCATGCCAGAGTATATTAATATTTGAAAGATGATTACTAAAGCACCCACAATCCCGTCAGCTTCCACTTTTAAAACACTGGGGTGTCTTCCCGTCATTTCAAGGTGACCGATCTAACTTCAGACTGATTAGTTTCTCAAGCAGCTTTTCCTTAGTCAAAGCAACCGCCCTCACTTCTGCCCCGGACACCCTCGAACTCTCAGCACACTGTCAGTGTCTTCGACAGTAAAGACTGGTGCAAGATACGTGTTCAGTTCGTCCGCCATTCCCTTGAATCCAGTTATTATCTCTACAGCGCTATTTTCCAGCAATGTTTACACTCCCATGTTTTTTACTATATATATATAAAACCTGTATGATTGTTGATATTATTGGCGTGATACCCTTCATTTTTAATCACTCCATCCCTCTCCTCTTATGACCATCTCCAACGGAATCCCACCACCATGCATATCCTCAATTCATGTCCCACCCCCCGCCACTTTCTGTTCTCCGCGGGGATCGCGCCCCACGGGACTCCTTTGTCAATTCGAACCTCTCCATGGATCGCCCTCCTGGCGCTTTTGCTTGTAAGCGGAGCAAGTGCTACTCCTGACCCTACACCTCCTCCCTCAGGGTTTTAAACAGTCCTTCCAGGTGAGGCGGGATGTACAGAGAAACTTCGCGCATTGTAACTGTTCATCCATGCTTTTGTGCTAATTATAATAACAAATTCGACTTTAGCTTTGTCCCCTACATTTTAATGTCGATACTTAAACATATCCCATGGGTGAGAGCACATCACACACTGGGTTAAACATTATAGTATGGGGTTTGATCCTGCGTATGTATTGCCCCGCTCCCTCAATATCGATTAAATTCCTGTTTGTCCATCCCAGTGTCCAACTCGGACGTTGTGCTGACGTGGGGGTATGATTGTGCACGGTCATTTTCGACAGGGAAATGTTGCCATCATATTCCTAGGATCTCAGCTAGTATCTGCAGCTGCCGTGGGCCTTCTTTACACGTGGAGATAGTTCCTATAAATTCAGCTCAATACTTATTCAAAGTGACGATAGGTAATTGCATAAGGAGAGATGGGAACAGATAATGTGACCGTCATTTGAAAGGGGCGTGGTTAAAGGAGCTGGTGCAGATCACAAACACAGGCTGGTTCTGCTTGGTTTGAATGAGCTGATATTGCGTGATTACATTAATTAAAATTGATTATAAATTCCTTCCCCAGGGCGCAGCCCATTGCCTCAGCTGATCTATTAAGATCTTTCCTCGAGCATTTTGAATTTTCTGGGGCCTATTATAGATTTCACAGGTCGTTTCCCAAAAAGAATCAGATATATTGTCACTGACATGTCTGTCGTGAAATTATTTGTTTTGCGGCAGCAGTACTTACCGATGTGCTGTTTGTTACAGGAAGTTGCCAGACTGAGAAAGATGGAAGACAGAGACAACATCTGGTGACAAGTCACAAGAACACTGAGCACCAGGGAGACACGAGACACTCCAGATACAGAAACCCAGATCAAAAATAACATATTGATGCAAGGCGTCAGCGTGTCAGACAACTACTGTGTACGGAGAGGAATGAACGGTGAATCTCTTCCCCAAGCATTTGAACAACCAATATAAATGAGACTGAGTTGATAGAGGGACGATGGGCTGGGGAAGGCGTGAATTCCCTTTGGATATCACTCCTGCCCAACCCTGTTCACTTTATCATCCTGGAGGTAAATCCCCCAAAGCTCCCCTCCAAGTACCTTGCGTTCTGAGGTTATCATCCGGGATCCCTCTTTCAGTTTAGATAGGAACATAATAAAACAGGCGCATTTGTCGGCTATTCAGCCTCTCAAACCAGTCCTGACAGTCGATACTATCTATGGATCTTTACCATCTCTCAACTTCTCTCCAGTTCCAGGCCCACATTGTTCTAAACTCCCCAGTCTTTGAAAATGTATCCCCTTCCTTATTATCTGCAGCCATTGACCTAATCTCAGCGAACCTCTAAGGGAGAGAATTCCAGATACTCACTCTTTTCCACGAGAGGAAATTGCGATCGACGTCAGTTGTCAATCGGCCCCATTATGTCCGCTTGTTGAAAGCTCTATTGCAAATAGATACATATCCCTTCGGTGGGTTAAGTGGAGATTACACGGAATCCCCGGGATCTCAGATATTTAACCCGGATATTCCAGATTCCTCCAACATCCCAAATATATGTGTGATTTTGGTTTGTTTATGTGCCTCTTTAAATGCAGGTGAGCGGCAGGCTACGCATGAGAACAAGTGGGAATGTAAGGGGAGTATGAAGGGCTGGGGCATATTTAGTTTTAAAATAGACTTTGATGGCTGGCAAGGAGTTCATAGGTTGAAGTGCCCGTTTTCGTGCTGGTGTTTCTCTGCCTCCCTCTCAACATCTACCCGGTTGTGTCCTTTCAGGTTCTGTCTGGTTCAAATAGGTCACCCCTCACTCTGTAATCTTTAGCCTTTTGTGATAAGAACACACCTTTGATCGAGGAATTCGCTGAGATGATATGTTCTGGACAGAAAACGTGAACGTATTCTCTCTGAAACAGGGAATTCAGAGCCGTACACCGTGGTCGAGTTGTGGCTGTGTTAATACTCTGCACACTTGTATTTCTAAACTCCAGCCCTGTTGTAATAAATACAACAGTGTTACTTGCGGCGTTAACAGTTTGATGCACCATCAAACATACTTTTCTAAATCTCACACGTAAGGACCTCCCAATCCCTTTGAATTTCACATCTGTGCAATATTCTCTACTTGATGCTTCTTCCCTCACATTTTCAATCACTAACCTGCATGTGCAGACTTTTCATTTATCTTTCTATCTATCAGTACGCAAATCGAATTTTCCGCATTGCAACCGGCCCTCTCACCTCCTTTCAGGTTATCAGCAAACTTGGATACACTCTCTAAGTCATGATTACAAGTGGAAATACAGACGATGTACGTGTCGGGTACTGACGAATCGAAGTGACGAAACCGGAGCGCGAGGCCGTGTCGAAGTAACAAAGAACGAGTAATGACCCAATGTTTTATCGATTTAAGAAACTGGACAGATCGAAATGGCCCGTTGTCGGAGTCGCAGGCGAAGGACTGTTCGGCTCTGCTCGCTTCTCCGCGGGGTTTGCTCGTCTCCGTGCTGGCCTGAGGCTGTGACCTGCAACTGGTGGATTCTTGTCCGGCAGCAGTGATGCCTGACTTTGTGACCTTGAGTTGTGAATACTGTTTTCGTCCTTTTATTTTATCTCTCTCTCTCTCTCTCTCTCTCTCTCTCTCTCTCTCTCCACACTGGGTGTTTGACTGTCCTCTTTTGTTTTAATAAGTTTCATTCGGTTTCTTTCCCACCTGTACGGAGACGAATCTGAGGGCTGTATAAAGTCTGCACACTCTGATAATAAATTAAATGTCAGACGCAGATAGATAAACTATTCGCCATCGCATGTTTTGTTGACATTGACGCCAACCCTCTTGCCCGAAGATATCGTGGAGGCACTTGTAGCGATCCTTCGAGAAGCACAATATTTTCGAATAGTATCGGAAACGTATTTCACTCTTTACGAAGGGAAGGAAGCAAAAGGGAGAACATCAGCCTGACCTCAGTGTTTGGGACGATATTGCAGTCCTTTATTAACGATGACGTTTCGCGGCACTTCGAGGCACATAATAAAACAGGCCAAACTCAGCACGATTTCCTCAAGGAGCAATCTAGCTTAACAAATTGTTTGGAATTCATTGAGGAAATAACAGATAGAATAAACAAAGGAAAGACACTAAATTTTCCTTACTAGAATTTCAGTACTCGTTGACAAAGCGCAGCCCGTGCGTCTGATAAACAAAAGATAATCGCCCCTCATAATACAGCAGAGATAGACGAATGGCTGACTGGGTGGAGGCAAACAGTGAGAATAAAGAGGACTTGGCTATCGGTTACTAGTCGGTATTAGGGCTGTACCTTTTCACAGTACATGTCAGTAATCGGGATGATGAAATTGGTGGCTTTGCGGCAATATCTGAGGAAAATCCAAATATCGGTTGAATATCGGTGGTCTTTGGAAGGCAGAAAGTGTGTGGAAGAGCTTGGGCAGATGCCGAGACGGGCAATGAAGTGGCAGATGGACTATACTGCAGGGATTTGTATGGAAATGCACTGAGCTCGAAGTAATCAAGGCGAAGACTATTCTCGGATCGGGACAAATCAGCAAAGAAGAGATGTGACATGAGTTCGGAGACCCAGTGCGGATTATCTAAAGTTTCATTGGCAGATTGACGCGGTAGTGAGGAAGGTAAATGCAATGTCAGCGTTTACTTCGAGAGAAATAGAAAATATAAACAAATATCTAATGCTGAGCCTTTATTGGGTCTTGGTGAGACCGAACTTGGAATATGGTGAACGGTTTGCGTCCCTTATCTAAAACGGTTGTGCCGCCAGCGTCCAGTGGTCGGTCAGGAGAGTGATGCCTGGAAGAGAAGAGTTATATATGAGGAATATTTTAGCACCCTGGGCCTTGGTCGCTGGAATGTGGAAGAATGAGACGGAGATCTCATTGAAATCTACCGACTATTGTCAGGCTGAGTTGGAATGGACATGGAGAGGATTGTAATGTAGTGCGAGTGTCGATGGCCAGCGGGCACAACCTCCGATAAGGACATCCCTTTAGAAAAGGGACTAGAAGCAATTTCTGTATCCAGACAGTTATGGATTGTGGAATTTATTGCCACGGAAAGCCGTGAAGGGCAGGTAATTGGGTACATTTAAAGCGGCGGTTGAAGAGGTGGACAGGTAGTAAGGGAGTCAACTGTGTCGATGAGAAGACACGGGAATGGAGATTAGAGGAATGATATGTATGACCATAAGACCATAAGACAGAGGAGCAGAATTTGGCCATCTGGCTCATCAAGTCTGCTCCGCCTTTCAATCATGGCTGATCTTTTTATTTCTCTCCTCAAGAACTCCAGTTCCCAGCCCTCTCCCCGTAACCTTTGGTGTAATGTCCAATTAAAAACCTATCAATCCGTGCCATAAGAACACCCAACGACCTGGCCTGCACATCTGGATGTGGCAATAAATCCCACAAATTCACTAGTCTTTGGCTAAAAGATCTCTCTCCATCTCAGTTTTGAAAGGGTGCTCCTCTATCCTGACGCTGTGCCATCTTGTCCTAGACTCTCCCACCTTGGGAATCGCTCTGCTCACATCTATTCTGTGTAGTCCTTTCAACATTGGAATAGTTTCAATGAGATCCCCCTCTCATCCATCTGAATTCCAGCGAGTACAGTCCCAGAGACACCAATCATCCTTGTGAACGTCCTCTGGACTCTTTCCAATGCTAGTGCATATTTTATAAGATGAGGGACCCAAAACTGTCCACAATACTCAAGGTGCGGCCTCAGCCGTGATGGAATGGCGGAGATCGGTGAGCCGGATAGCTGAACCCTGTTCCTGTACCTTGTGGTATTGCCCTTGTGGTATTGCGGTCAAATTTGGTGAGAAATTAATGACGAACATCGCTTTTCATGATTCGCATAACAAACCGTCCGGCGTCCCTGTGACTAAATTTGGAGGCTAGGATATTTTAAAGTGACAGTTTCAGAGGAGGTCCCCCCGATAAACTTGTCGCGACGAGGATGGGATTCGAACCCACGCGTGCGGAGCACAATGGATTAGCAGTCCATCGCCTTAACCTCTCGGCCACCTCGTCTGCTCTTCTCGCTCTTGTGTTCCGAACTTCTGAATTTATTCACAGCACTTAAATCTTCTGCTTAATGTCTACACGTTTCTGTTCAGATTCTCTGCCGATTTGCTTTGCTCGCCGTTCTTATCAGAAATTCATGTACGTGGATCAGGGCAATTTAGAGAGATTTGTGCCAACCAAAGGAAACATGGAAATAGGTATTTTATTTCATTAAGACGCGATGGAGCTGCTGTGGCATAAGTATCGATTCCGTGCTCTGTAACTCGGAGAAACTGTGAATGTTTTGAGTTGTAAAATGAGATAAATTTAAGTTGAATTGAACAAAATTTCAATAGCTTCTGCTATCACATTGCTCGAATTCAAGTAAACAGATGTTATAGGAATTTGCCATCTGGTTGGAGAATGACGATTTTCCGTGTATTGGGCAAATGCAATAACCCGATGATTACCACATTAAGACGCGGTGAATGTCACGTCCGGCCGTGCGCAGCCGCAGATCCGAACACCCTAATGCTGAACCGATACAAACACATGGCCGCCCTGTTCTGGAATACCAATCCCACGGCTGAAATAGCTAATAAGAAGTCGAGTTTACTCTGTCATTAATGCATTGAATGTGGTGGGCCTTTGTCACTGATTCCAATCCCAGAATATAACTGCTGCAAAAGACAGTGACGTGTGCCTGTGACCATTCCTTTCTGTGTGACAGAAATGGAATATTGAACAGCCCAAAGCAGGAGTGCTTGGAGAGATATTGACACAACAATGGTCGAATGCTCACCTGGGATGAAATCACTGCAGCCGAGTACTTTTAGCTCGGTCAGGAAATCATGTTACAGGTGGAAACTCCTTGCTGCATTCAGCATTTCCCCATTTTCCCTCTTGGCCTTTCTCGCAGAATACGGCCGTGTGGCCTAATGGATAAGGCGTCTGACTTCGGTGCTTGACTGGTGGAAGTCATCAGAAGATTGCAGGTTCGAGTCCTGCCACGGTCTTTTTGACAAACTGGCGGATTCGGTTCCATTCTGTCTCTCACTACCTGCAACATGGTTGTCTCAAATCCGCCTGGGGATTAATCGGTGTTCTCCACCCTCGGGGATAAGTAATGCCTCGTCTTGGTTGTACACAACGTATAATATTATGTGTCTACTCTGTGCAGTATTTCTGCAGACACTTTCATAAACAATTGGCTGGAGCTCCTCAGACGTTCAGGAGGAGCTGCTGCTGGGAAGGTGAAGTTTATTTCACATTCAGCTCCGTCTCCGAGCACACCTCATCGGCAAGAATTCACCACCCAGCACTGACGGGACATGCTCCTGTTTGCAACCCTGCTCCTCTTCTTGGACACAACGCGCTGGTTCTCTGCCTGCTCTGGATCTTTTCATCACTAATTGCCGACTGGACACCAACCGCCTCAACATCAGGAATCCTCACTTCTCCTCGAACCTTACCCCCTCTGAATGCACTGCCCTCCAATCTCTCAGCACCGGTCCCAAACTTACCATCAATCCCGCAGACAAAGTGCTGCTGTTGTAGAGTGGCGGACTGACCTCTAACTTGCTGAGACCAGGCGGTAACACTCGGACACATCCTCACGCCTACACCTTGAAAAAGCCCGACTCCGGACCATCAGAGAACTGTATCCGGCATTACCACTGACATCATCAACTCTGGAGAACCTCCATTCACTGTGGAGAACTCATGGTTCCGTTGCCCTGAACTGCTCTCTCCTACCTCCTACTCAAATCACAAACCTGATTGTCCGGGTAAGCCCACTGTCTCTGCCTGTTCCTACCCGGCTGATCCTGTGTTCTCGTAGCTCCAGTTCATTCTATGCCCCGTAATTCAGTCTCTTCCCACCAGCATTCGCAACCCTTCCCGTGCGCTCGATTAACTCGCTGACTTTCAATTCCCTGGCCCTGACCGTCTCATTTTCTCCATGGAAATCCAGTCCTCACCGAAACTTCTCCTCCGCCTTCTTCCACTTACTCCAAATTCAATGGGTCGCCATGGACACCAGCATGCGTCCCAGATATGTCTCCCCTTTCGTTGCCTAAGTAAATCAATCTACCAAACCAATGTACCAGACCCTCCCCGGTAACGCACCTCAGCGCTCCCAGCGCTACGTCGACCAATGTATTGTTGCCGATTCCTGCATTCACACTGAGCTCGACAATGACAACCACTTCGCCTCCAGCTTCCACCCCGCCCTTGAACGTCCCATTCAATGCAAGCAAAGCAAAGGGAGAAGAAACCAGAGGTCCACGAGCCAGTCCTCATCGGAGGATCAGTGAGGGTGAGCAACTTTAAATCCCCGGGTGTTCCTATTTCAGTCTTTCTTCTAAAGGATTCTGAGGCAGTGCCGTCTGGTTCTGGACTCCCTCCACTTGGTGAATTATTCCCACCAGACAGCTTGCAAAAAGTCAAGACGTATTTCTTCTGAACCACTGCCCGTGCAATCTGAAGCCCCTAATTTCCCTTTAAGAAACGTACTTCTGAGCGGACTTTGAGATTTGTTTATAAATCCAAATATCCACGATGGCACTGGCGATACGTGCGACGTATTGCCGACAGTTCGCAAAATGTCTGGATGTATTTCTTCTGAACCACTGTCCCTGCAATCTGAAACCTCCAATTTCCCTTTAAGAAACGTACTGTTGATCTGTCTAAATTACTCAGCAGTTTAACGAGCTGCTGAAAGACCAGGCGGACTTGACTCTCGGGAATGCCGGTGCGGCACCTTTCAGCGATCAGCGAAGGTTACCCATTACCATTGCCGGAAAAGAAGTCGGTTCGGAAGACTTCAAGCCAGACTAAATCGACGGGCTATGAAGCATCGTTGACCCGGCGTCTTCTTAGCCAAAGGCCAATTAATTGAAAACAAGATGCATTACGTAAGCGCAACATTGCGGTTTCGGAGGGAAATGAGGGGCTGCTGTCTTGTCTGTTTCATGGAGACATGGCTCAGTTCGGTAGAACTGCCGGAAGGATTCTCGATCCACTGTTCGGAGAAGATAAGAAGGTATTGTGGTGCTGTGGGTAGGGGGTGGGGGTTGAAGGGGTGGGGGGTGGAACGGGGGTGTTGTTTCATGATAAATTCTTCATGCTCTCCGTATATAGTAGTCTTACCGCACCCTTGTTCGCCCAATCACAACACCCAATGATTGAGTTCTGTCGGTGCTGCTCACCGAGAGGTTCTCTTCATTGATCCGGACGGCACTTCACATACCGCCAGAGCAGATGTTAAGCAAGCAAACCATGTACTGAGGACCGCAATCGGCAAACAAGGAACGGCTTCCCCTGAGGACTTTCAAATCATTGGGGGATTTCCATCAGGCTTATTTAAATAAATCTAGGCTTATTTGTCATCATCACGTCATCCTCAGTACCAGGGGCTCCGGCACAGTCGAGCACTGTTAGGGCACGATCAGGAAAGCCTACCATTCCACCCCCAGACCATATTTCGGGAATTCTGAATGTCTGTTTTTCTTTCTCCTACCTCCATCCAGGCGGAGGGTTAGGAACCAGACACCAGATGTATCGGGAACAACGTCACCGGAATCGGCGAGAGACAGGAATAAAAATGACCCAGAGCTCCTAAGAGAATCTGAATGTCACAATCTTTATAAAGACACTGGAGAACGAGTGTTTCCCACCGATTCATTCAGAGTCCAGCGTGTTCTTTAACCAGAAGCAGTGGATGAACAAGCGATCTGCAAAGTGCTGAGCAGTAGATTCACGTCACTATTTGTCACATTTATTCATTATTATTATTTAGTAATAAGTTTCGTTTTCGATTTTGCTGATTTGCTAGATGTCTATTGCTGTATGGAGCAGAGCTCCATCAGCTTCCCTGGTGGTGTAGTGGTTAGGATTCGGCGCTTTCACCGCCGCGGCCCGGGTTCGATTCCCGGTCAGGGAATAAGGATGTTGCCGAATGAAATGTGCTTATTTTAAAAAACATCGTCTGTATTAACTTACTGCCACAGACACTGCTTAACTTGATTCAGCAGCTGCTTAACCTGATTCAGCATAAGACCACAAAATATAGGAGTAGAATTATGCCGTTTGTCCCATCGGTTTTGCATCGACATTTCCTCTCAGCCCCATTCTCCTGCTTTCTACTGGTATCATTTAATGCCCTGATTAATCAAGAATCTATCGATCTCTGACAAATATACAAAGAGACTCGGACTTCACAGGGGCCTGTGGCAACGAATCCGACAGATTCGCCACTCGCTGGCTGAACAACTCACTCCTCATCTCTGTTCTAAAAGGATGCTCTTCTATCTCGAGGCGGCGTCCTTTGCTTTTAGATTCTCCCACCATAGGAAACATCCTCTCGACTTCCGCCCTGTCAAGGCCTTTCACCATTCGCAATCTATTGAATTCAAGTGAATGCAGGCCCGGCGCCATCAAACGCTCTTCATATCACTAGCCATTCAATCGCAGCATCATTCCTCTGAATCTCCTTTCAACCTTCTCCAGCTTCAGCCATACTTTGTCGGGTAAGGGAACGAAAATTGCTGACAATACTCCAAGCGAGACCTCGCCAGTTCTTTATAAAGTCTCTGAATCGCATCCTTTCTTTATATTCTCGTCCTCTTGAAATGAATGCGAGCATCGCATTTGCCTTCCTCACCACAGTCTCAACCTGGAAATTAACCTTTGGGACATGATGGTGCAGGTGAGTACGTCACAATGGGAGTCCTGTACACGGAGTCCCGAGGCTCTTAGCGCCTCAGTCTTCTTGTTTGCATTTTCTCTCCTTTTAGAAAGTCTGCTCCTTCATTTCTGATATCAAAGTGTTTGACCATATATCTTCCTGCACTGCATCTCATTTGCCACTTCCTTCTCCATTCTCCAACCTTCTGTAGTCTCTTTAACTCCGAGAAGAACTTACTGCTCTTTTCGCACTGAAAAATCTGCATGTGGTGAGTGGTGTCACACCAAAGTCTCCCACATCGAGCTGACTACCACACATTCTCACTTGCACCCGCCCAACTCTTGCCCATTTCTTAACTCCCCATACTGGTCATCTGCTCTCCACGTTCAGTTCAGCGTCAGTGTGTGGATATGAAAAAGTGTACTATCGCTCTCCGTCCTCAAATGCTACCTGACCCGCTGTCCACTATTTCTGCAGCGAGCCGTGATTTGTAAAAGCTGACGAGGAGAAGCCAGGAGAAGTGGGTTGAGAGGGTTAATATATCTGTCATGATGGAATGGCGGATAGATGAGATGAGCCGAATAGCCTAATTCAACTATTATATCTTGTGGCGTTGTGGCCAAATTTGATGAGGGACTAATGGTGAAAATTGCTTTTCTTGACCCAACATACCAACCTGTCTGGCGCCCCTGAGACAAAATTTGGAGGCTCGGAAATTTTAAAGTGATCGTTTCAAAGATGGTTTCCCAGATAAACACCTCGCTACGAGGATGGGATTCGAACCCACGCGTCCAAAGCACAATGGATCAGCACTCCATCGCCTTTTCCTCTCGACCACCTTGTCTGTTCTTCTTGCTCTTGTAATTATAGTTCTGAATTTCTTCAACACGTCCAAACACACTGGATGAACTCAGCATGTCGGGTAGCATCGATTGAAAAGCGACAACTGTCGTCGAGACATCAACTGTCTCAACTTCATCATTCCTCTCTCATGTTCCAACTTCACTCCCTCTGAACGCAATGCCCTCCACTCTCTCCGCACTAATCCTAACCTCACCAACAAACCTGCAGACAAAGGTGGTGCCGTAGTAGTCTGGCGGACGGACTTCTACCTCACTGAGGCCAAACGGCAGCTCTCTGACACCTCCTCGTACTTACCCCAGGAACAGAACCTCACCAAAGAACATCAAACCATTGTCTACTCATTTCAACGGATGCTGCCCGACCTGCTGAGTTCATCCAGCTTGTTTGTACGTGTTGATTTGACCACAGCTTCTGCAGTGTACTTTGTTTGTACTATCTCTTTCCGTCCACAAATGCTGCCTGACCCGCTGTCCACTGTTTCTGCAGTTATTCGTTATTTGTTCTGTATGAACAAGGAGAACATGACTTTGAAAAAAAAATATCGCAGTTGCAGTCTCAATAAAGCTGGAAATAACTGTGCGAGGTCTTACAGACAATAACTTTAAGTGGATGCAGTGTGGATTTGATCTTCTTCACTCCTCACTGCACCTCAATCCACTCAGAGACGCTGTCTCTCTGTAGAAGAGGGTGACCATACATTTCCTATATTGGATTCTTGTCCTACTCACTCAGTTTGCTGACATCACCTTGACTCATCTGCACGGGGTCATCACTGCTCAAATCTCAGTGAGTATTGTCAGGTCCGGTCGGGGTTATTGTCGTGTGCACAGGGACAGTGAGGGACAGGTACAATGAAACACTTGCAGCATCATTGCAGGCTCGAAAAGACAGACAGTACGCAAAACATATATTGTACAATTCTGCATCATTAACAAAAGATAGATATAAATCTTGTGCCAGTTTCAGATTTGGAAATGATTCATCAGGCAAACTGATGACATAGAATGTGAACTATTATATCCACGGGGGAGCATGCAGACCCAAGAAAGGCTGTTTATTCCTTTTCTTTAAACAGACAGGCAACAGAGAGAAGGGCGAGTCTCTAGTCCTCTTCAGCCAGCCCTGGCATTCAATAAGATCGGGCTGTCCCAGACTTTTTCTCAATCCTCACCCCACCCCATATCGCAGTTGCCGGACAAAAGTCGGACGGTGTCCTCCACCAAATCTTCTACCGTCTCCCCAGGTGAGAGGAGATAAACTTCTGTCGCCCGCCTTTATTTCGACGCCGTTAAGGCGCCCCCAGCAGCGATTAGAAGCATATGGATTTGACTGTTATATAATGGGACATTTTTCTGAGTTTTGCTCGGTATTGACGGGACTTTGGGGAGGCAGAAGCAGTCAGGGTCTGTGGGATGGAACAGCTCTTGGGCTAAAACCTTTCTGCAATTGGATAACACATTGGATTGACATCTGCATACACGAATCGGAGCTAGGTAGGTTGCACGTCATTTGACGAGATTGGTTGATGTCGGACCATTAACCGCGTCAGTGACAATTGGCGCGGGTGATTTTGACGGAAGGTCAGCGAACCGATTTGTCTATGGCAATAGGCGGGATCGCTCGCTAGACAAGAGAGCAATGGGGAGTTTGTACAGTGAGTGATATGAAACGGCGAAAGCTTGTCGCATTCAGACACTGTTCTGCCCACTTCAGCGAATCAGTCATAATCTCAATCTCCCCTCTCCCAGCCGCAGCTGAAGAACATTTCTTATCGAATATGTATATATTTTTATCAGTGGAAACTTCACGTGTTTTTAGCTATCCGAAATTTCACATGGTGGTTAAAGGAGCACTGAACCAAAGTACAGGAGCAGATTTGTTTAAAATATCGGCACACCTTCATGTCATATTACCTGTTCGCCCCGACATTTCAGCACCAGTTTACACCCACTACCCTAAGATCCACCCTAGCTGTCTAGTAAATGAAAATATATAAACGTCCCACCACATTCACGCAGTCCTTTTACTAAATACGAATATTGATAGCTAGCCGTTCTCTTCAGCCTGTGAGGAAAGTGTGGGAGTGAGGAGCAAAGGAAGATCTGGAGAGAGAGAGAGAGAGAGAGAGAGAGAGAGAGAGAGAGAGAGAGAGAGAGAGAGCGTGTGCGCGCACGCGTGTTCGTGTGTGTGTATGTGTGTATTAGAGAGAGACAGAGAAAGAGCGGGACATGGAAGTGAGGCAGGGAAGAGAGTCACATCGTAGGCTGGACAAGAGAGATAAACGGGGAGTTTGTGGGTGTGTGGGGTGTGTGGTGGAAGAAATTTTCAGTGTTTTGCGTTGAAATGCTGAATCAGGGCCACCTTATCTGTTACATAATCTCAGCTAAAAATGCTGCGAGAATTGAACTGACAGAAATATGGGATGTCAACTCCACAAATTCTCTAATCTCCCCAGTTGAAGGAACAGGATTTATTGAAGAACGTGGTACCGGCTCCAGATCTGTGCTGGATACGGTACCAGAACTCAGTACATCGAATCCCATGTCGTTAATGAAAATCGAATCGGGAAAGTACCGCGTTGAACAGAGAATCAGAATCAGGTTTATTATCTCCGGCATGTGACGGGAAATGTGTTAACTTAGCAGCAGCAATTCAATGAAATATATAATCTAGCAGAGAGAGAAAATAATAATATTAACAACAAATGAAATGAAACATAATAATAAATAAAGAAGTAAATCAATTACCTAAATTGAATAGATTATGAAAAATATGCAAAAACAGAAATACTGTATATTAATAAAGTGAGGCCTGTGCAAAACTTCAAAGTCCATTCGTGATTCTGATTGCAGAGGGGAGGAAGCTGTTCCTGAACCGCTGAAAGAGCGTTTCTGTCTCATACCCTTAGACACCCAGGTTCAAACCTGATATCCGGTGCCATCTGTGTCGACGTTGATCCTATGCAGATTGGAGGAATTTTCATCGTCAGTGTCATGACGGTCTATTATCATCCTTCATTAATGAGCTGTCCTTACTGTGTGAGGCTGATGACGTAACGTAGCCGGACAGCGGGTTGCAATGAGAATATTTAGGCTGCAATTGGGTCGTTCAGTGAGGGCGCAAACTGGACAAAAGTGTTTATTGCTGGAATGGGTGAGGTCATGTACTTCGTTGAGATTGGTATTACATAAAGGACGATCGGTTGGGGTGAGACTGTCAAAGGAAACTGTTCACGAAAGAGATGGCGAGCCGATGGGTGGATCAGGTATTTTGGAAGGCCACTGCAGATTGTAGTTCATTGTAACTCGATTGGGAATTAGAAATAGAGGAAACATTGTGATACATCTGTACAGGTTCCTGAGGTTGGCTCTGATGCGGTGACGGTAATTTCACTCCCCATATATGCTGAAGGGTACAGTAGCACTGGAGAAGCTCGGAACAGTTTAACTGACTCACCTCCAGTGATGAATTTACATCCTCTGACGAACAACTGAAGTTAAAACAGTTCACTGCAGAATATAGAACACAATGCCCTCGGGTGGACTTTGCCACAACTACAATAACACAGGAATCGAGTGAGATTAGAATCTGACAGGGGATTAAACATGTCGCCATGCGAATCGGAGAGCGAAAGGACGATGTCCACTTCTTGACACTGACGCTGAAATATCCGTTCTCCGG
Organism: Hypanus sabinus; assembly: GCF_030144855.1. Classification (NCBI taxonomy): domain Eukaryota; kingdom Metazoa; phylum Chordata; class Chondrichthyes; order Myliobatiformes; family Dasyatidae; genus Hypanus; species Hypanus sabinus. The sequence goes on from NW_026779656.1 coordinate 30,370, forward strand.
GTTTGATTCTTTTAGTTTTGCAAGACAGTAAAATTCCGAACTGCAGAGAGTTTAAGCTGCTTCCAGGGGATTGATCAGAGTCGGAATAGAAATGAACATTGCACAATGAGTACAAATGTATTGTATTGAATTGTATTGAAGAGTGTAAAAATACGCAGTTCTCAACTGAACACAGAGGGTGCTGCGCTCAGACAGCATCAAGGGTGTTAAATTTTATTGGCAGTGGGATTGTTGGTGTGAGCGCTGCGAGCAGGGTTCGAACCTGCGCGGGGAATCCCCATTGGATTTCAAGTCCAACGCCTTAACCACTCGGCCATCGCAGCTAAAGAATGTTCAGCATCGCATCAATGTTCAGCACCCACCGTAGCACTGCCCCTGAAGTGAGGGTTTTAATTGATTTCTGTTTAGTAATGGAAAAGGTGAATCATTATTCCAATCCAAATAGTATAATTGGACAGCTGTGGAATTTGTTTCAACACCGTTAGGTCAGACCGGGAGTATAGAGGGGTAACACTGCCGTCAGTATCATAAATGAAGGAGATTTCCAGTATTAGGGATAAAGAACAGGATCAGAATTTAGTTTACATGACGAACATATGTCAACATTACCTTGTTCTTTTATATTCTAATCCTCCTGAAATGAATGTTAAAATTACATTTGCCATCCTTAACCACTAACTAAGCCTAGAAGTAAACACTTAGGGAATATTGCACAAGGTATCTTTGCAACTCTGATTTCTGAAACCTTCCCCATGTAGAGACATTTTTTATCCTTTCTTCCAAGGTACATCACCGTACCGCACGATCATTTATTTGACAAATCTTCTCCCTTTCTCCTCAACTGTCTTTGATCTTCAATGTGCTTTGAATCTTTTGAGTTTTTGAACTCGTTGAAGTCAGGCTACATTTTTTATAATTTCCTTTCTTTAGCCTAACTTCCTTCAGAGTGGAGTGACAATCGCAGTTTTCTAACCATCAGGATCTGTTCTAGAATATCAAGTCAAGTCACTTCTTAATTCTCATTTCGACAATAACTGCTGGTACAATACATAGTAAAAATGAGACAACGTTTTTCAGGACCATGGTGTTACATGACACAGTACAAAAACTAGACAAGTCTACGTAAAAAACAAGACAGAAAAAATATACACTAGACTACAGACCTACCCAGGACCGCATAATGCACACAAAACAGTGCAGGCATTGCAATAAATAATAAACAAGACAATAGGGCAGTAAGGCGTCAGTCCAGGTTCTGCGTATTGAGAAGTCTGATAGCTTGGGTGAAGAAGCTGTTACATAGTCTGGTCGTGAGAGCCCAAATGCTTTTCACAGACGGCTGGTGGGAGAAGAGTTCGTATGAAGGGGGAGTGTGGTCCTTCATAATGCTGTATGCTTTGCCGGTGCAGCGTGTGGTGTAAATGTCCGTAATGGCGGAAAGAGAGACCCCAATGATCTTCTTAGTTGACCTCACTATCCGCTGCGGGGTCTTGCAATCTGAGATGCTGCAATTTTCGAATCAGGCAGTGATGCAGCTGCTCAGGATGTTCTCAATGCAACCCCTGTAGAATGTGATGAGGATGGGGGGTAGCCCCTTTCCAATCCGCCTGGACGGCTCCAGACTTAGTTCCCTGTTATTTTCTGCCAGTAACGAGGTCGAGGACAGCTATGGTCCCTGACCTTAATTCTGCGAGTGCCGTGGTCGTCGACTGTTGTTGCCTTTGTTTTTCATGCGAGTGAGGGCGTTGAGGGCTGTTATCATTCCTGACTTTATTTCTGCGAGTGACGTGTTCGGGTACTTTTATTGTGGCTTTTTTCTGGGGGCTGTGGGGAGGCATTTTGAGGTCTGCGAGATTTGTTTCTTTGCTTTTTTCGTGCCGGGGTTGATGTTTGTCCTTTCATGAAAACCGATGTTCTCTCGGTATTTCATTGCTGTCTGGAGCAAGGAAATCTCCGAGTTGTATTGTAGATGCGGACTTTGACAATAAAATTAACCTTTGAACTTTTATATTCTCCTCACTCGTGTCACTATGTTTCCACTTACTGTATGAAATAATCGTAACTCTGATTTTATCTTCTCGCTCGCAGACTGCAGGACAAATTCAATCATATTACAATCACTGCCTCTCAAGCATTCCTGTCTCTTAATCTACCTGGTCAAAACACAACGCAGTACACAATCCACAATTGCCTTTTTCTAATGTGCTCAGCCAAAACGTACTCTAAAAGTCCATTCAGTAGGCATTACACAAATTCCCTCTCCGAGTATCCAGCGACAACTGGACTTTCTCAAACTACCTACATATTGAGATCCTACGATGACCACCGTAATATTGCTATTTTCACATGCCTTATGCATCTCCGGTTGTCATTTATATTTAACGTCGACTGCCAGAGGACTGTATATAAGTCTCCTCCGCCCTCTGCTGGTGACTAAAACGTGTCCGGCGGTTAATCCATTCGTCAGGAGAACCAACAGGAATGGGATTACAGGGGTGAAGATGCAATTAAATAAGTTCATTGGAATCGCGAAAGATAAGGACAAATAATATACAGAAGGCAAACAAAGAAATGGAGTAAATATTATTGTACAATACTTTCAGAAAAGAAAATACCAGTAACCGTTTCTTAACCAGCTGACCACTGCCACAGTCCACAGAACCATGAAAGCCCCGGCACCAGGTTCAGTAAATTCTGTCACTTCTGTTAAGAGAACTAAGTTGTTCCATAGTCCAATCAGATTAAATCTTCGCCACACAATCTCCCTCCTTATGGACTTGCACCTATTTGTTTACATGCTAATTACCTGCTCTGTTAATGTTACACTTTATTATTGTTATTTATTTATCTTGTTTTAACCAATAACGGACAAGATTCGGCTGTTATTAACCGACTCCGCATTGGATAAAACCTGATAACGTCCACGCTTGAAATTCAGCATATACAAGGCACGAGGGTGAGGCCGGGGGAAATATAGCTGGAAAAGACAAATAAAAGTGAAACAGCTGTGAAAACACCTCTCTTCCCTTAACCATCTGCAGGGCCTTCAAATAGCCGTGCCGTGTGAGACACTCCGTCACATGCAAATCCCGAGACATCCTGCCCTTGGAGTTCACTTCAGGCCAAGTTGAGGCAAAAAAAATCCTAAAGGAACTGTAACCTATATTCTGGATTGGTATCCTCATATCCACAGCACGAACATCGAATTTGCAACCCGTTCATACTGAGAATTCTAGCTGCTTCTGGAATCCTTAATATAGTCACAACGATACCCGGGACAACAGCTTGTGTCCGGTTTTCATCTGCGAATTAGCTAGCAGTGAATAACTCTGATTAAAATCACTGATGATTAGGCAATTTCGTAAGTGGTGAGGGAAAAGTGGTCTGTGGTACGTCAAATACAAACACCGCCGAACATAAATTCCATTAAATATCAGAATCAGAATCCGGTTTATTAACACCGGCATGTGTCATGAAATTTGATAACTTAGAAGCAGCAGTTCAATGCAATAGATAATATAGAAGAAAAAGTGAAATAAAATTCAATAAATAAATCACTTACAGAATATGGGTATTGAATAGATAAAAAAGTTCAAAAATAGAAATAATGTATATTTTTAAAATGAGTTAGTTTCATGGGTTTAATTTCCATCTCGGATCCGACGGCAGGGTGGCAGACGTGTCTGTAATAGTGATCCATTGAAACTGGCGACAGCAAAGGACTCTGGGAATGCTTAGTGTGGAGAACCGCGGGATGTGCGTGGAACAGACGTCACAGAAGGAGTATCAGAGTCGGAGCTTGAAGAGGGTACAGACATACCCAGACATGATCGTTTTGAGGGATAGCGAGCATGCTGGTAGGGTAGTACTTTTGCTCCAGGTGGGAATCCTGGGAATCTTCCAGTGGCCCCTATGGCTACATCTCCGCCAGGTGCACCGAGATGCAGCTCCTGAGAGACCCTGTTGGGGATGATGACTACAGTTTACTTAAAAGAGGAAACAGGAGATGGAGAATAGCTACAGGGAATTAGTCACCCCGAGGCCGCAGGAGTTAGATAAGTGGGTGATGGTTAGGGGACAGAGGGAAAGAGCTCACATAGTCGAGAGCTCCCTTGTGATCATCCCCCTCCGTTATCTCGTTTTGGATGCAGTTGAGGGGGATGACCTAACAAAGGACGGCGATCCGGTCTCTGGCACTGAGTCTGGTTCCGTGGAGCAGAAGGAAAAGAGGAAAATGAGGAATGCGGCATTCATAGCGGATCTGTAGTGAGGGGAACAAACAGGAGGTTCTGTCAGCCTGATTAGAGAGACCCGCATAGTGTGCTATCTCCCAGGTGCCAGGGTACGGGATGTCTCGGATCGGTTGCAGAGTATTCTAAAGGGAGAGAGTGAACAGCCAGAATTCTTGGTACACGCTGGTACTAATGACATACTCTAGGTAGAAATAGGGAGGAGGTCCTGACGAAAGAATTCAAGGAATTGGGTAGCAAGTTGAAAAGCGGGACCTGCAGGGTAGTAACCTCGAGACTGCTGCCTGGTCCTCGTGCTAACGAGCGCAAGAATAGCACGATCGGGCATATTAATGAGTAGCTGAGACTGGTGTAGGGGGCAGGTCTTCAAGTTCCTGGATCATTAGGACATCTTCAAGGGGAGGTACAACCTGTACGAAAAGAACCCAAAGGGGTCCAATAGCCTAGCGGTCACAATTAGTAGAGACGTAAGGGAGGGTTTCAGTTAATTGGCAGGTAGATGGTAACAAGAGTGATCTGCATTAGGAAGGGGAAAACAGAAATAAATCACAGATAGCGTGCAACAGAAATTATAGAAAGGAAAGACAGCAGATGAGGCATAATCACAGCCAGTGCGTTGAGTTATAGGGTGATGGAGTCGTGGTGCAGTTGAAACAGAAAGCAACAAATAATAGACTGAAAGTGTTGCAGTTGAATACACGCAGAATAAGAAATAAAACGGATGATATTTAAATTCAACTACTTATTGGCAAGTACGTCGTTGTGGCCATCTCTGAAACTTGTAAAAAAGATGGCTGCCATTGGGAGAAGAAAGTCCCAGGATATACGATATCGGAAAGATAGGTTAGTAGGAAGAATGTTTGGTGTGGCTCTGTGTATTCGAAAGGAATGACACATGATCAGAAGGTTTAGAATCTCTATGGGTTGAGTTAAGAAATGGCAATGGTAAAAGTACCCTAATGGCAGTTCCATACAGGCCTCCAAACAGCAGCCGGGATGTGGAATACAAATAACAGCAGGACATGGAAAAGGCGAGTCAGAAGGGCAATGTCATGATAATCGTTGGGGATTTTAACATGAAAGTGATTTGGAAAAACCAGGCCATCACTGGACCACAGGAAACAGAAACTAAAGAATGTCTTAGAGATGGCTCTTTAGAACAGCTTGTTGTTGGACCCAAAACAGGCTCGGCTGTGCTGGATTGGGTGTTGTGCAATGATGGGGAGGTGATCAAAGAGCTTGTTAAGGAACCATTAGGGAAAATTGATCACGGTAAGATCGAGTTCACTGTGAAATTTGAGAAGCAGGAACTAAATGCCGATGTGTCGGTACTTCAGAGGAATAAATGAAATTTCAATGGCATGAGAGGGGAACTGGGCGAGATGGACTGGAAAGGGACACTAGCAGGAAGGACAGCAGTGGAGATTCCGCGAAAAATGAGGAAAGTGTGAGTCAGATAAATTCGAAATAAGAAATTTTCGAATGGAGGAAGGACACTACCGTGGCTGACAAGTAAATTCAGAGATAAAACAAAGGCAAAAGAGAGGGCATACAAGGAAGCCAAATCCAGTGGAAGTTAGTCAATTGGGAAACATTAAAACTTGTAGAAGGAAACCAAAAATGTCGTTAGGAAGGAAAAGATGAATTATGAAAGGAAGCTGGTGACTAATGTCAAAGAAGAGACGTAAACGTTTTTAACTATATAAAGAGGAAAAGTGAATTGAGGGTAGATAGAGGACTAATAGAACATGACGCTGGAGGTATTGTGACGAGAGACGGAGAGACGGAGAGATGGCAAAGGAACTGAATGCGAATTTTGTATCAGTCTTCACAATGGAAGACGTATGCAGTACACCGGACATTGAATAGTATCAGGGAAGTGAAGTATGTGCAGTGGAAATTACGACAGAGAAGGTGCTCAGGGAGCATAATGGTCTGACGCTGGACAAATCTCCTGGACCTGATAGAATTCACCGTCGGGTTCTGAAGGAAATAACTGGAGAGATTGTGGACGCATCTTTCAAAAATCGGATTTCTCGAAAATTGCAAATGTTACTCCGCTATTTACGAAGGGTGGGAGACAGCTGAAAGGAAACTATAGACCTGTTAGCCTGACGTCAGTGTTTGGGAAGGAGTTAGAATCGATTGTTAGGGAGCAGATTACAGAATACCTGTGGGCACATGACAAGACAGGCCAAAGCCAGCATGGATTCCTGAATGGAAAATACCACTGGACTAATCTATTACACTTTTTTGAGGAAATTACAAGCAGGGTAGACAAAGCGCATGCAGTAGATATGGTGTACTTGGATTTTCAGAAAACCTTTTGACAAGGTGCCACACATGAGGCTGCTTAGCATGTTAAGAGCTCATGGAATTGCAGGGAAGTTACTAGCATGGGTGCAGCATCAGCTGGTTGGCAGAAAACAGAGAGTGGAAATAAAGGGATTCTATTCTGGCTGGCAGACCGTTACCAGTGGAGTTCCATAGGGGTCGGTGTTGGGACCGTTACTTTTTACTATGTATGTCAATGATTTAGACCATGGGATTAATGGATTTGTGGCTAAATTTGCGGATGATACAAAGATAGGTGGAGGTGCGTGCAGAGTTGAGGAAACAGAGAGACTGCATAGAGACTTAAATAGTTTAGGAAAAATGGGCAAAGAAGTGACAAATGAAATACAATTTTGGAAAATGCGTGGTCAAGCACTTTGCTGGAAGATATACATGGGGAGACTATTATTTAGATTGGGAAATAATTCAAAATGTAGAGAGGCAAAGGGACGTGGAAGTCCTTGTGCAAGCTACTCTAAATGTTAACCTCCAGGTTGAGTCGGTTGTGAAGAAGGCGAATGCAATATATGAGGGAAGTCTGGCATATAAAGTCTCTCACGCTTTATTCCCTGGATTTCAGGAGAATGAGGGGGATCTCATAGAAACATTCCATATCTTAATAAGGTCTGAACAGATTAGACGTGGCGAAGTTATTTCCCAGGGTAGGGGAGTCTAGGAGAAGTGGGAACAACTTCAGGATGGAAGGGCGTCCATTTAGAACAGAGATGCGGAAAAATCACTTTAGTCTGCAGGCGGTAAATCTGTGGAATTTGTTGCCAGGAGCGGCTGTGGAGTCCCAGTCATTGGGTGTATTTAGTGCAGAGATGATAGGTTCTTGATTAGGCAGAGCATCAGTGGGTATGGGGAGAAGGCAGGGGAGTGACGATGACAGGAAGAATTGGATCAGCCGATGATTGAAAGGTGGAGCAGACTCGATGTTGAATGGCCTACTACTGCTCCTATAATCTTGTGGTCTTGCGACTTTCTACCTCACTGTTAACAGCGCTACCAATTCAGTGCATCTGCAAAACAATTGTCATTGTTAGTACAAATGTAATGAATGCAGATACTCTGTCAGTTTAAGCAGTCACACCAATTTGAGGGCGATTGAATTATTTGCTTCATATCGGTACCTGGTTTACCACGTGATGGTCGGCAATCAATGTTATGCTGACACAAAATATTGGAGGAATTCACCAGGTCAGGCAGCATGCATCAAAATGAATAAACAGTTGACTTTTCGGGCTGCAACCCAGTTTCGTGATGGAGTAAAAAGGGGGAAGATGTCAAAATAAGAACGTTGGGAGTAGCTGGAAAGAAAACAAGCCAGAAGCTAATAGGTGAAGCCAGTTGCGTTGGATATGGAGCGAAATGTGGCTAGGGTAGATAATGGGGAAAAGCAAAGAGCTGGTGAAGAAGGAATCTGATAGGACAGAGTGGATCACGGGAGAAAGGGAAGTAGCGGGGTCCGGAGAGAGGTGACTGGCAGGTGAGGAGAAGAGCAACAGGCCAGAGTGGTGAAATGAAGAGGGACGGGGGGAGGAGGGGGGGTAAACACTGTAAGTTTCAGATATCTGTGTTCATGTCATAGGATTGGAGGTTCCACAGAGAGAATATATTTGCAGGTTACTCCTCCAACCTGAGGGTGGGCTCGTGTGGCATGGGCCGACATTTCGGACTGGGGATGGGGATTAGAATTGAAATGGTTGGCCACTGGGAAATTCGGCTTTTTGTTGTTGGAGCTGAGGTGCTCGACGAAGAGTTAATTAATTTGAAGAAGGCGTCTCGGCATGAAAAGTCGACCCTTTATTCATCTCCATAGATGCTGCCTTATCTGTTGAGTTCTTCCAGCTTTTTGTACGTGTTGTGATGATTGTGATTAACAGTTTGCGTGCGTTCCCCACCTCGAAAACCTGGATGCGATATCAGCTTATGGCTGTTCACTATATTACAGGAAAGCACAAACAATATATTCGTTTGTATATTTCTATTGAAACATCTATAACGGAGACAATTTCCAGAGTGGAACAGAGCAACCCAGTGTCAGTATAGAATTGGTCTATGACGACAAAGTCTATGGAGTCTGGGAATGGACAAGATCAACAATGAGAATCATGAAACAGAGAGGCGAGCCTGAGAGTGTCTCGCAACAACATTCACTGACTTCTCCAATCGTCGTTTCTTCATCTGTGAGATTTTGCAATTTCCTGTGAAGCTCTCCATACCTCATCACATTTGGGATTTTATTTGAATGAAATCATGCTTATTTTTACCCCAGCTGTTGGAAAACACGTCAGCCTAGTATAGTTAGCGTTCTGGAGCGGGTATAAATGAATGGCCGTGGAGATTCATTAGCTCAGAGTATCTGAAGCGTGATCGCGGGCAGCTGGAATACAGGCTGAGTCTCACACAACATGCTTGAAATTATTTACCGCGTGAGGAAGATATATTACTTGATTGTTGCCGTTATTGGTGTCCCTGGTAAGAACAGACGCGAACGAACATTTGCTGTTCAATGCGCGCGGGGAAAAAAAAACAACAAAAGAGAAGATTGAAACAGATCTAGAGTATAAGTTCGGGGCGATGGATATATATCGTGGGTCCAGGGCAAGCTGTTTTGATTTATCATTAGAAACACGCTGTCGAAGTAAACTCCGATAATCCAGCGCGCTCGGCACCTTTAAGGACTACTTGATTTTTTTCAGCATTAATAGTTCAAGATGCTTTAATTTAAAATTTAAGGGAATTGTTTGAAAAAAATACTGCGAGTTTGAAGGGAACGCGGTAAGCGAAACCCAGGTGAGATTCACTTGTGTGTTCGATCTCGGAACATCGTGAGTTTCGAAAATTCAAATAGTGTCGGTGTGCGTTTCAGTTTACAAGGGTTTGTTTCCACGCCATATTATCAGTGAAGTGGGGGTTATCCAACCCAGGGGTGTCTGTTAGATGGCTGACGGTGTAAAGTAAATGGGATACTCCGCTCTGGAACAATGGACATCGATCCACTTGGAATAATGCTTCTGTAATTTGGAGCAGGTCAGGAAGAATATGCAAAACAAAAAATGAAAATGGGAACTTCCAGATCCGATCCTATCAGAGAGTGTGAAGGAACAGCGGCCAATGGTAGCTGCGGAATTTAACAACAGCGAGCCAGGCTGGGCCCGTGCGGACGGGTGACAAACGGGAAGTCGAGGAAGAGATGAATGCCTGCGAACAGAGGAAGTAAATCTGCTTCGAACTTTGAACATTGTAAATGGACAAAGTCAGGCAGCGGGGCTGGGTGATATGCCAAGACAGACAAAAGATAGATGATGGGGTCGCGGGAATCACAATGGCCGTGAAAGTTGCCAAGGTATTCAAACTTTACATATCGGCCGAAAAGAGCCCTTTGCGATTAGTTGACAATGCCTCCTTCCCAAATCCTGCTTCTCTTTCGATACCGAGTGCCGTGACCTTTCTCCCTGCTTGAGGCGTCTGCAAAATCCGATTTACACCTTTTAAACTCCAGTAATGAGCACCCGCAAAGTTTGATTTTCCTCTCTTTTCAGCTTATCTCGGCACAAAGACCCAGAGAGAGTAATTCATTCAATCTTTCTGCTTTCCTTCTCCCCCACCTCCCCCCCCCCCCAGTGAATTTAGTGGCGATGGTGATTCTGTCCCGGGGAAAGTGCGGCCTATCCACCTGCACCACTCGCTACCTGGTGGCCATGGCAACTGCGGATCTACTGACCATTGTGTTTGCGGTGATATTGTGGCGGTCAGTTATTATTACTTCCCCGGGACTTTCCTGGACATCACCCCCGTGTGCAGTACGATCGCTGTCCTTGGAGAGGCAGCCACCGACTGTTCTGTCTGGTTCACCGTCAGCTTTACGTTTGATCGGTTTGTCGCCATCTGTTGTCAGAAATGGAGAGCAAAGTATTGCACCGGGAAAACTGCGTCTGTGGTTCTGACAACAACCGGTGTTGTGTTGTGTTTGAATAATGTGCCCTACTTCTTCATATTGCAACCTGTGAAAGTGATTGACAATATACCCTGGGACTGCATTCCAAAGCCGAGCTACTATACGGATGCCGGGTGGTTGGGATATGACTGTTTTACTACTGCTCTATCGCCATTACTCCCGTTCGTGTTAATACTCCTGCTCAACGCTCTGACAGTCAGACACATTGTCGTGACTAGTCGCGTCCGTAAGGGGCTGAGGGGTCAGAGCAAGACGGAGATCCGCAGTGACCCGGAGATGGAGAGCAGGAGGAGGTCTGTGATCTTACTTCTCTCCATCTCCGGAAGCTTCATCATCCAGTGGTCGGTAAAAGTTTCTGAATCCCTTTCTGGATTGGATAATTACAATGAGTCGGAATACATTTTTCAACATACCGGATACATGCTGATGTTATTAAGTTGCTGCACAAACACGTTTATTTATGGGGTAACTCAGTCCAAGTTCAGAGAGCAGTTCATCAGCGCAGCGAAATATCCACTCTCGTCAATTATTCATCTAATCAATAAACAAAGTATCTAAGCTCTTCTCAGAGGGGGTTATGGTGATTTCATCTTAACACTGCAGAACTAACATCGGAGAACATGGCAGCGGGGAGAATAAAACTGGTTTAGTGCCGAGAGAGGCACAACACTGGAAAATACACATTCACACCTTCAACCAGCGACGTCCACCTCCTGTCAATTACTGAACTCACCTTACCTTTTATGTTTATTCCCCACCATATTCCGGCTCCTGTCACCGCCACAACCCTTTCGGTAATGATGGAGCGGGAGAGGATCCGGGGGCATTCAAGTCCTAGTCGGCAAAATTGCATCTCATTTGTTACGTTAGCCTTTTGCATCAGAATGAAATGAGAAAGCGAGTCAACAGTCTGCACGAACTCACAGTAAACCTCGCTCTTGTCCTTCATTTTAGATAAACCTGTCATGGAGAAATGATTAACGCTACAGAGCTCCTGGATTTGGTCCATAATTGTGCGAATTTCCATGGAGTAACCAAACGTCTGTTTTGCCTCCCTTTCTCTCAGTTAAAACGGGTAAAACGAGAGGTCTGGACATAGACAAAAATCTCATTTCTCAATTGCGACGGATTTTCGGCCTGTTCTAGCGGTGTTTATTATTGTCCTGCAGCTCTAATTGTCTAATGTTTGTGTACTGACTTTGGGATTATACCTGTTGTATATATTACCATTGGGACAATATCGCAGACTTTCATTTTCCTTTTCAAGTCGGCATATTTCAGTTGTTATTCACACTGACGTTTGTGTGTTGTATGTGTCGGAATGACTATACCAATCAAGTAAATTGTCTTTGCATGCTTATCCTGTGATATTATATCCGGACGGGGTATCATGTACTTACTGCTTGCCCAATAAAGGATCGATCATAATATAATCGTCAGAATCCGCCTTAAAACGGCATTACGCGCATATTTATACTAATCTATAGGATCTTGCCAAAATCTGCATCTTCAAGCGAGATTCTGGTGAATGATGCTTCCCACTGTGTAAGGAAACAGATTGAAGTAAATCGTTCTTGTATCATGTAATGCGTTGGATAGTTTGAAACAACATACTGTATTCTGCTTTACAACCCGAGAGAGGCACAACACAGGAAAATACACTTTGTCTTGAATTTGTCAGATTTTTTAATGAGCATTTCTGTTACCTTTTTTTCAGCTACCTGGTCCTGTATTACCACAAGGAACAACTCAGTTTCTGGGAGGAGATCTCCAACTTTTAGCCTGGCGTCAGACGCTTCTAGTTGACACCTGGTTTGCTCAGGTGGTGGGGATCTCATCCCTGGACAATTATGCTCATCCAGGTTAACTCTTTCTTCTACAGCAGTGTTACCCAACCTATTCTAGACTTTTTCGTGCCGCGAAACAAGTGGAAATGTCGAACACCCTGGTTGCTAACTTATGTATCCCCAACAACGTCTGTTAGGTTAGTAAGATTGCCGAGTGTCAGACGCGTTGTGATGACGAATGTTCAAGGCCTGCAGTGCTTGGCTTCTTTCCGCGTCCCAGTGCCACGTCCTTCTTTGGAAGTGCCTGCTCTACTTGAGGTCTGGTGCCTCAAGTTAGAGGCAGCTTACCGCCCCACCAAGAATACTGAACGCCCCCTCCCCCCCACCCCCGGCGAGTGTTGTTGTTCCTAAAGCCATCTGAGGACACGTCACTGCCCCCAGAGGGCATCACTGTTCCATTGCGATATTTTCTGCATCTTTCTGGGTTAGGCTTTCATTTCAGTTCAAAATAGCACATGCTCGCAGCGTGTTGAATCCGGTTTCCGTTGATGCAAATACATCAACGTAAAAAGTAAATTTTAAAAAAAGTAGAATAAAGTAAATCCTTATAAGTGTGTCTGTGAGTGGGACACAGGGGATGGAAGTCCCTCAACACTGAGTGTGTGCAGCTCCCTCAAAATCTCGCTCCCTCCTCTCTCCACAGTGCGCTCACATGATCTGTCACTCCCTTTCTCCCCACCCTTCACCCTCCTCACTCCTCAAAACACTGCTTCCATCTTCTCACTCTCCCTTTCCTCCTCTCCCCTCTTATCCTAATACACCCTCTCCCACTTCCTCGCCAACCCTCTCTTACTCTGCTCAACCCAACTTTCTCTCACTCTCACCTCTCTTCTCCCCTTTCTGTCTACAAACCACACCCCCACCCCGACACTGAATCTCAGCCCGTGTTCACTCCAGGATAGCATCCCGTCCGTTTCAATGTGCGACGGTGACATCGACAAGATAAGTAGCCTTGGTGTTTAGTTTGCACATCGGAACTTGCTGGCATTTAGAGTTGGAGGAAGCAGAGGAGGGAAAGAAACAGAAACATAGAGGAAGAGGGAGAAGGAGAGAAGGGAAGTGGGAGAGAGAGACAGAGAGAGAACAGGCTTTTAGTGGTATTGAGAGAGACAAACTGAGTTAGAGAGAGCAACAAGAGGCTGCTGGAGTGTTAGCGAGACAGACTGAGGAGGGATAGGAGGGAAGTGACGGAGGCAAGAAACAGGGGAGAGACGGGGGGCGACAATCAGTGAGGGATGGCGGAAAGGGGGATGGATGTGGGTGAGAAATAAAAGGGGAGCGAGTGAGGGGGCAGAAAGAGGCGTGGGAGAGAATGACGGAGGAGAGAGATTGGATCGAATGGGGAGGGAAGAGAGATGGGGAGTTAAACCGGGATAGAAACCAGGGATCAAGACGGGGGAGATATACGAGGGAAAGTGACGGGCTCTTTGATATCTCTGTTGATCAGTGAGAGAGAAACGGACAAGGATCAAAAAGGGCCACTCATTTTAAATGGACATATAGAAATCTCTAAAATTCTAAATCTTCCATGTGAATTCCTTCAGGATCAGTGAAGTGTCCATCTATCTATCTGAGTGTAGGCGTGTGGGTGGGCACATTTGAGGAGGAGATAGACGGGGATGGGAACAGAAGCATAGATCAGACACGGCCGTGTTGAATGAACATAATATCATAAGACTTCCTCCTCATCTCTCTTCGGAATTGATTTCCCTGTAGTCTTGAGGGTTTATCCCTGGTCTTGGGCTCCGCATTATGGGAAACACCATCTCCTAACCTCCATACCTCGGCTTTTCAGTATTCAGGAACCCCACCCCGCAACACCAACACATCCCCCCCCCCCATAATTCTAAACTCCAGCGGGAACAGGCACAGAGACATCAAATACCATGAGCTGTGGTCTTGTTTAGCAGCTTCAGCTGCAGCACCTGGTTCAAGACCATCTGAAAATCCAAACAAACAACACCCACCGCCTTTCTTATTTCACCAAAGGATTCCAACAGATTTGTCTGGGAAGATTTCTACTGAAGAAAACCATGCCGACTTTGGCCGTACAGTGGAGGATTCAAGAGAACTGTCATGTAGATGGGGAATAAGATGGCGGCACAACGCAGCGCACACGGCCTCTCTGGAGAATGTTATCTGTTACTTGTTAAGTACAGATTTGTATCTGTACATTAAGTATAATATTATTGTATAATAAGTACCCTGATTTGATGGAGATACACGTGAGTGCGCGGAGGAACTTCGGGAGAAACTTCTGAAATGACCGCTTCGCCGCCGCTGCTACTGTGCGGTGCGGTCCGGAATCTCCGGATGAAAAGGCCTCCGAGACCTCGGCTTTGCTTGTTTCGGTGGCCAGGACGATGTCGATGGCGCTCGGAGCCTGTATTGCAGGCTTGAAGTTTTCGGACGGACTCAGAGTCTGCTGTGGTCGGGTGCTTCCAAGGCATCAGTTTGTCGGTGCCTGAGAGTTTATGGCAGGGAGAGTTTCTCCCTTTTGCTGCCTGATATCGGGACTATTGGAGTCAATCGGGACTTGAGACTTTCTCTTAAACCGTGCCCACGCTCTACTTTTATCAAATGATGGTATTGATTTGCACTGCTGTAACTATATGTTATAATTATGTGCTTTTTTTTTGTCAATGTGACTCTTTGGTTTGTCTTGTTTTTTGTGTGATATCACTCTGGAGGAACATTGTATTATTTCATAATGCCCGCATGCATTTCTAAATGACAATAAACGAGGACTGAGTGTCCTCATAATCTAATGGAACAGAATCACTGGCAGGGTCCAACTGGCCAGGGTTGATTCTCTACTGTACACTAGGTGTGTTACAAATTCACTTAAGTAGCAAAGACAGAGTTTAAAATAAACTTATTTATTTGTCTCAGATCCAGAATATTAAACTCGAGCAAGCATTAAAGGTGTATGTGCAGCAGAAGAAACTCCTCCCATGCCCAGAGACCAGGGTGCAGAACTGGATGTGGTGAGCAGCAGTAAGTCAGCTCCAACAGTCACTCTCGAAATTGCATTCAGCAACGGTGATGGACAAATATCCAGCATGCAGATTATTGAAACTTTCTCCCCTGTGTGAACAAGGCAGTGTGTCACAAGTATAATATGCTGTAAGGTTTCACTGCAGAGGCAATGGTTTCTCTGTAAGCAGCAATGTTTAGGTTAAGACCAGAGAAAACAGGGTTTTGGAGTGCAGGGCTATCCGATGAGAGAAATCTTCTTTCTTGTGAGTCTGGAGGAGAGATTTTGTGGTCATTTGCTGGGGAGAGATGAGAAGACGTGAATGGAGAGAGTGGGCCCTTTTCCTTTTTTTTTGTTTGTTTACTTTACTAACCCTATAGTCAAAGTAAGAATTATAAAGCTCAATTGTTTGATCACATTTTGTGTACTGTTTGTAATTTCAGTGTACTGATCTGTAACAGGGGACACGTCACACAGCATCCACCCAAACAAGATTTCTTAAGTTTGGCCGGGCTGGGGACTATCAACTCCAAACTTAAGTTGCCAGCCAAAGTGAGTTAACATAAGGTTAGCTGGCTGAGTGAATCGCTTCCCACATTAACAGCAAGTGAACAGCCTCTCCCCAGTGTGAACTCAATGATGCACAGTTGGTTGATCTGGCTGAGAGAATCTCTTCCCACAGTCTGAGCAGGTGAACGGCCTCTCTCCAGTGTGAACTCGCTGATGTATCTTCAGGTCAAAAGACCGAGTGAATCCCTTCCCACAGTCCAAGCAAGTGAACGGCCGCTCCCCAGTGTGAACTGCCTGGTGTGTCATTAGGGTGGATGACAGAGTGAATCCCTTCCCACAGTCTGAGCAGGTGAACGGCCTCTCTCCAGTGTGAACTCGCTGATGTATCTTCAGATGGGATGACCGAGTGAATCTCTTCCCACAGTTCAAGCAGGTGAACGGCCGCTCTCCAGTGTGTACTCGCTGGTGTGCAATTAGGGAGGATGACTGTGTAAATCCTTTCCCACAGTCTGAGCATGTGTACGGCCTCTCTCCAGTGTGAACTCTCTGATGTACCTTCAGTTTAGATGACCGAGTGAATCCTTTCCCACAGTCTGAACATGTGAATGGCCTCTCTCCAGTGTGAACTCTCTGATGTATCTTCAGTTGAGATGACTGAGTGAATCCCTTCCCACAGTCTGAGCAAGTGAACGGCCTCTCTCCAGTGTGAACTCGCTGGTGAGACATTAGGTCAGATGACCAAGTGAATGATTCCCCACAGTATGAGCAGGTGAATGGCCTCTCCCCAGTGTGAACTCGCAGGTGAGACATTAGGTGAGATGACCGAGTGAATCCCTTCCCACAGTCCAAGCAAGTGAACGGCCGCTCCCCAGTGTGAACTGCCTGGTGTGTCATTAGGGTGGATGACAGAGTGAATCCCTTCCCACAGTCTGAGCAGGTGAACGGCCTCTCTCCAGTGTGAACTCGCTGATGTATCTTCAGATGGGATGACCGAGTGAATCTCTTCCCACAGTTCAAGCAGGTGAACGGCCGCTCTCCAGTGTGTACTCGCTGGTGTGCAATTAGGGAGGATGACTGTGTAAATCCTTTCCCACAGTCTGAGCATGTGTACGGCCTCTCTCCAGTGTGAACTCTCTGATGTACCTTCAGTTTAGATGACCGAGTGAATCCTTTCCCACAGTCTGAACATGTGAATGGCCTCTCTCCAGTGTGAACTCTCTGATGTATCTTCAGTTGAGATGACTGAGTGAATCCCTTCCCACAGTCTGAGCAAGTGAACGGCCTCTCTCCAGTGTGAACTCGCTGGTGAGACATTAGGTCAGATGACCAAGTGAATGATTCCCCACAGTATGAGCAGGTGAATGGCCTCTCCCCAGTGTGAACTCGCAGGTGAGACATTAGGTGAGATGACCGAGTGAATCGCTTCCCACAGTCTGAGCATGTGAATGGCGTCTCTCCAGTGTGAACTCGTTGATGTACCTTCAGTTTAGATGAGCAAGTGAATCCCTTCCCACAGTCCAAGCAGGTGAACGGCCGCTCCCCAGTGTGAACTCATTGATGTACCTACAGTTTAAATGAGCAACTGAATCCCTTCCCGCAGTCCGAACAGGTGAACGGCCGCTCCCCAGTGTGAACTCGCTGGTGTACCTTCAGTGCTGATGACTGAGTGAATCCTTTCCCACAGTCCAAGCAGGTGAACGGCCTCTCCCCAGTGTGAACTCGCTGGTGAGACATTAGGTCAGATGACCGAGTGAATCTCTTCCCACAGACTGAGCAAGTGAACGGCCTCTCCCCAGTGTGAACTCGCTGGTGAGACATTAGGTCAGATGACCGAGTGAATCTCTTCCCACAGACTGAGCAAGTGAACGGCCTCTCCCCAGTGTGAACTCGCTGATGTATCTTAAGTTGAGATGATGAAGTGAATCTTTTCCCACAGTCTGAGCAGGTGAGTGACCTCTCCCCAGTGTGAAATGACTGGTGTGCTTGCAGATGAGCTGACAACGTGAATCCCTTCCCACAGTCTGAGCAGGTGAACGGCTGCTCCCCAGTGTCAACTCGCTGTTGAGCCATTATGTCAGATGACCGAGTGAATCTTTCCCCACAAATTCAACAGATGAGCAACTTCTGCCCAGAGCGAACTGACTGGTGTGTCCACAGGTGGGAACGCTGACTAAATCCCTTCTCACACACAGAATAGGTGAATGGCCTTGTCCTAGTGTGAACTTGCTGATGCACCTTCAGTTGAAATGTCCGCGTGAATCCATTGCCACTGTCTGAGCAGATGAATGGCATCTACCCTCTGCAAAATAACGGGCATGCCAGTTGGTCAGATGATCGAGTGAATCCCTCCCCACAGTCTGAGTGGGAAGGATGACCGAGTGAATCCCTCCCCACAGTCTGAGCGGGAATGATAATCGAGTGAATCCCTCCCCACAGTCTGAGCGGGAAGGATGATCGAGTGAATCCCTTGCTCCACTTCTTAAATATCTGGATAGAGACAGCAAAACTGGTATGTTCTGTTTGAGATTCCTGTAGACAAATTGCTTGTCATTTTTTAACCTGTAAAAAGATTTACAAAATCCATCAATGGGTGTAGAACAACATTTCAGATGAAATTACATGAGTTGTCAAGATGTGATCTGGAATCACACAGTTACAGTGAAGTTCAACCCAAGTTGGAGAGAGAAATCATCTTCTAACTGGGCACAGTGCTGGAATGACCATCAAACTCTCTGATGCTCGACCTGTCTGTAAAAGAATGGGGCATTTCTGCCACCTCCAATCTGTGACCTGCCTCAGTTTGACTCTCTCTCCATTGTTATTATTCCCTGTTCCCACTGAGCTGCATGGGTTCCTGGCCCCACAGTAACTGAAACACTCTCACACAAATAGCCGGCAGTGTATTGCACGAACCCACCACTACCTGTGTAACAAACGTACCCTTGGCATCCCCTCAGTATTTATTTCCAAGCACCTTAAATCTATGCCCCCTCATGTTAGCCATTTCAGTCCTGGGAATAAAACCTCTGGCTATCTACACGATCAATGCCCCTCATATTCTTATACACCTAAAAAATGAACTAAACATAAACAAGGTAATTACACATTGCTTTGAGGATTTGTTGGAAGTGTACAGAATTATGAGGGTATAGATAGGGTAAATGCAAGCAGCTTTTTCCACTGAGGTTGGGTGGGATGACAACTAGAGGGCATGGGTAAGCGGGGAAGGTGAACATTTAATGGGAGCACATGGAAAAGCTCTTCACTGAATTGGTCGTGAGCGCGTGGCATGAGATGTCAGCACAAGGGGTGCATGTGAGCTCAGTTTCACCATTTGAAAGAAGTTTGGATGGGAGCCTGGATGGTAGGGGTATGGGGGGCGATGGTCCCAGTCAGGTAGTTGCAATAGATACCTTAAATGTTTTTTTAACATTGACTAGCTGGGCCAAATAGCCTGTTTCCGTACTGAACTCCCCCATGTTTCTGTGACAGAGAAGCAGGCCAAACTTGTTTGGAAGGGAAAAGATAGGAGTGACCACAGAGCAGCAATGGCTGGAGTCTCTGGGAGCAATTCAGGAGCTGAGTGATCGATATCTGAGGTGTGAACAACATCTGACTGGTGTCAAGAAAACAAACTCTCCCTCGTTGTCACAAAAACAAAGGAGCTGATTCTGTACTACAGGAGGAATGGAGACAGGCTAACCCCTATTGATATCAATAGATCTGGGGTTGAGAGGGTGAACAGCTTTAAGATCCTCAGCATAAACATCACCAAGGATCTCAAATGCTCTGTACATACCGGCTGTGTTTTGAAAAGAGCACAGCAGCACCTCTTTCTCCTCAGATGGTTGAAGTTGCTTGGTATGGGCCCCAAATCCTAAGAACTTTCTTCAGAGAGACAATAGAGAGCATGCTGACTGGGTGCAGCACTGCCTGGTATGGGAACTGTACTTCCCTCAATCGCAGGACCCTGCAGAGAGTGGTGCAGACAGCCCAGTGCATCTGTAGATGTGAACTTCCCACTATTCAGATTTACAGAAACAGGTGTGTAAAGAGGGCCCAAAGGATATTGGGGACCCAATTCACCACAACCACAAACTGTTCCTACTGCCACCATCCAGGAAACAATACCACAACAAAAGGACTAATAGGCTTTGTGACGTCATTTTCCACCAGGGCATCAGAATGATTAATTCATGCTGATACAATTGCATGTTGATTTTATATTGACTGTTCTATGTATAAACAATATATTATAAGTTACTATAAATTACACATTGCACATTTAGATGGAGAGTAACGTAAAGATATTTACTCTTCACGTGTATGAAGTATGTATGTAATAAAGTCAATTCAATTCGACACAATTCAGCCTCTCCACTATCCGTTCTGTCACTCTGGCTCCCATTCCCCCAACAACTTATTTTATCCACTTCACCCTCTGACCACACTAGCTCGAGCAAGCCTTAATACTAGGATATTAGACCCCTTCTTGTTCAATTCCCATAACTAATGAATTCCCTATCACTTATTTGACTTTCCACTGCCAGGTAATCACCCCAACAGTTTCTAAAGTCATCCACCTGCTGTTGTGTTGGATAGCAACAAGAATACACTTCGATGGCCTTTTAACCTCATTCACCTGCCCGACTGCCACCCAGTTTCCTGTGTCCTGCACCTTGGGTGTAACTCACCTCTCTTCATGTCACATCAATCACCCCCTCTGACTCCCAGCTGATCGAGAATTCATCAATTTCAAGTCCCAGCTCCTTCAAGTTCAGGGCTACAAGCTGCAGCTGGATGCACAGCTTGTAGGTGAGAGCATCAGGGACACTGGCGGTCTCTGCACCTTCCCTCCAATACCCCCTCTAATTTCTAATGACCAGTGTGCACATAAATCATGTACTGTGCTTAATTTTACCAAGTGACAACATGTGCACAGTGATTTTTATATAGTGAGGTACTCATTTTAACAGCTAGCAAATCACTGTCAATAAGAACTATGATGTTCTCTGGGCTCAATCGAGTTCATCTGCACTCTCACACAACCTATGCAGCAGGCTTGTAACAGGTAATGAAGGACTTTCTTACCAGAGCTTTTGCACATTGTCCATAAGTGGTTTGCTTGCTCAATTACACTTCAAAAAGTCAGATTTCCAAATATCACTCCACTTCTTCCCACTTGTAAATTCTACAGCAACTTTTCATCACCACAATACACACAGGTGTCACCAGTTTCTATATTGGACAAAAATATTTCCCCTGAACCCTCCTACTGAATTAAGGATATATGTAAAAACAATCATTTTGAACCTATGTAACCTCTGGCTAAAGAAATAATTGGGTCTGAATAGGAAAATTTGAACCGAAGCAAACACTGTCTTCAGTGGTTAGCCAGGACAGGTTCATAACCAGTTCTCTGTGGCTTGCAGAGTGACACACTGAGAGATGATACCATTATACACAGTACCCTCGTTAGTTGATAACATTATACATTGTACCCTCTTTTGAGTAAAGGGAGGAGGACTCACTGATAAGGACAGGAATAAACATCTGTTTGTAATTAAGTCAGGGCCTTGCAAAGGGAGTAACTGATAAGGACTGGACAGTATATCCATCTGTAATTAAAACCTTCATTTAGCAAACTCTCTTATCTAATTAAGTTTGGAGCCAACAGACTTGGTGGGCATACCAGTTCAAATAACATCTTGCAATAGGAATGTATGGGGCTTACTATGTATAAATAATATGGCTGTAACCTGACTAAGTCAGTCCACTTGTCAGATGGTGGCAGTGCTTATGTGCCTTCCCTTTAACAACATGGTCTCAAACTCCTGCTGGAAAATGAACTGTGGTGATAATAAGAAGCTGGTCTGCCGAGTTTGATTCAACTTCAACATTTGGAGTCACAAACATGATCCCAATACAGGGAGTGCTGAGCAGATGGGCTGAATGAAGATGTAAAGTGGAACAGTATATTATCAGCAAGTTGGAGGAATAATGCATGTGAGAAAGGGATAGAGGTATGTACTGCAGAAGGAACGCCAAAGGTTGGAGATGCTAAAAGTGGAGCGTGAATGGGTGGATGGGCACCAAAATCAAGAGCAGGAGAAACAATGTAAGCAAACCGAGGTTGGTCCAGATAGGAGAGAAGGGCAGGAATATCAGTCTAAAGTTCGAACTTACAGGGAAAGAAGGGATCCCAAACACATGTCTGTCATACCGACCCTGTTTGAGGACAGTGACCGTGATGAGGAGTGGGCACCCACCGTACCTCTCCTACCTTACCAGCGGCCAAGTTCACCCAGTGCCCCCGAACCCCAATCCTCCCAGTACCCAGATACGGTGGCCGCTCAGGTAAAACAGTGGCACAGGGAAGGGGATGTCTCAACACCCTGAGATCCCAAAAGGGAATACCGAAGATTATTCCGAGACAGGGAGGGAAGAATCCAATAAATCCCCAGAGTTAGTGGCTCCACAAAGACAACTGCCCACCCAAATGCTGCCCAATCCATGAGGAGGAGGAGGGACAGCCCTCAGTGATTCCTGTGTATGCTCCCTGGAAGCCTCAAGAAACGGTAATGATCATGAATCAGGCCCCAGATACAAAAGAAAAACCAGCACAGTTTGCTCAGTGTGTCCACAGTACTATACAAATGTCTAATGCGACTCCACAAGATTTATTCAGTCTCTGCTGCATGATTCTCTCAGCTGATGAAGGGTGGAAATGGAAGGCAGAATTGAGATACCAATCCTATCAGGAGTTACAGGCTGGAAACCATACTGAGAATGAATGGACAGACCAGATTATTCAAGCCTTGGAAAGGGCTCTCCAGCAACCTGTAAACATCACTAAAGTACCTGAATGCAAACCTAACCCTGGGGAATCAGGACTAGACTATTGGCAGTGATTTGTGGCCTGCTATGGCACTTTCACAGGAGACCAAGCCTTTTATTAATGGGAATCTGTCCCCGCAGTTTAATGCCCTACTGCTCCAAAACTTACCAACTAAGCCAACATGATTAAAACAGATAATATGGATTGGCCTGACAATGACCGAAATCGGATGCGACGAGCTTTGACATATTATTGGAACTTGATTTTCGATTCCTGATCAACCCCGAAATGAACTAATATTTAAAGTGAACATGTTCAGCGGAAAGAAGGATGCGAACGGGCTATATCTTGGGATCAGAAATGGGATCCAAAACCTACCAAGGGACAGGTGGGGACAACAACCCGTTTAGAAATTGACAAGCAAAGATGTTTCCTACTGTGAGTATCATCCCTCAGGAAGAGCCCAATGTAATATTGACAGTTGCTGGAATTTCAATTCCGTTTATGATTGATATGGGGCAACCAAAACCACTCTCGATCAGGAAATACTATCAAAAGGGATTCCAGCTATCAGACGCTACAATCACTCTGTCTGGGTTCGAAGGCATGGAACGTACGTATTCACGTATCCAGCCACTGCAGGTGGAATTCCAGGGGAACCAGTGTGAGGTTTCATTTACAGTCATTACCAGACGGGGGGTGAAATCTTGTAGGGAGAGACTTGCTCTGTCCGTTGGAAGTCAAGATTCTATACATGGACAAGGATATCACGCTGGAACTGTGAACAACTGATAGCTTCCCGTGACCACCCAGTGGTGGGCACTTTATCTGGACTCCAGTACATTTAAACCCCTTCTGCCAGTGGCCAGCTCGAGGGACAGAAGTTCCCAGTCACGGTGATAGGAGAGGTTAAAGGAAGAGACAGTACTGCATTTCCGGCCGAAGTTCCAGATTTCTTTTGGTGACAGACAGGACTGGTGGTTCCCAATACCACCAGTGGGTTTGCCCTGGGTTCAAGCCAAAGAGCTAAGGGTTCCTTGCCTGCACCCTGACGAAACAAGCCTCCAGAGCCGAGGGAGACTGGCAAGATTTGGCCGCGGGCCAACTCCGATACGGGAAGGAGTCTGAGGTGAAAACGGGACATCTGGTAAGACATCCTTTTAATATTGACCAAACCCAAGACGTTGTACCCCATCTCTGGGCAATTGCAGTCCATGAAGTCAGCCCTCCTGTCTGGATCACAGTGAAAGAAGGACAGACTCTCCCATCCATTCTGCAATACCCCCTCTAGCCCATCCAGATCACTGTGAAAGAAGGACAGACTCTCCCATCCATTCTGCAATACCCCCTCTAGCCCATCCGGATCACTGTGAAAGGACAGACTCTCACATCCATTCTACAATACCCCCTCTGGCCCGTCTGGATCACTGTGAAAGGACAGACTCTCCCATCCATTCTGCAATATCCCCACTAGCCCGTCAGGATCACTGGGAAAGAAAGACAGACTCTCCCATCCATTCTGCAATACCCCCTCTAGCCCGTCCGGATCACTGTGAAAGAAGGACAGACTCTCCCATCCATTCTGCAATACCCCCTCTAGCCCATCTGGATCACAGTGAAAGAAGGACAGACTCTCCCATCCATTCTGCAATACAACCCTCTAGCCCATCTGGATCACAGTGAAAGAAGGACAGACTCTCCCATCCATTCTGCAATACCACCTCTAGCCCGTCTGGATCACAGTGAAAGAAGGACAGACTCTCCCAGCCATTCTGCAATACCACCTCTAGCCCGTCTGGATCACAGTGAAAGAAAGACAGACTCTCCCATCCATTCTGCAATACCCCCTCTAGCCCATCTGGATCACAGTGAAAGAAGGACAGACTCTCCCATCCATTCTGCAACACCCCCTCTAGCCCGTCTGGATCACAGTGAAAGAAGAACAGACTCTCCCATCCATTCAGCAATACCCCCTCTAGCCTGAGGAATCTTTTTATGAGGATGGAAGCTCTTTTGTGGATCCAGCAGGGAAACGATGCGATAGTAACGGACAGTGAAGTAACTGAACAGGCCTCTTTTGAAGCAGCTGTCTCCGCCCAGAAGGCTGAGCTGTTTGCTCTGACTCGTGCCTGTATCCCAGCAACAGACAGAAGTGGGAACGTTCACACAGACTCCCGTTATGCATTTGGAATGGTACATGACTACAGGGCTCTCTGGGAATGTGGGGATTCCTGACTTCCTCCTGCCACCCCATTAGTAATGCCACCTTTGTAAACAACTTACTCACCGCTCTACAGCTACCTCGAGTTTTGTTCTTCTCAGGGGGATGCCTCTGAGGAGGAGTGAAAACTGTGGTCCCATATGGGGTGCCTAGAGTACATTGCGATAGATACTGCTTAGTTATTATAGATTTGTTCAGTTGATGGATTGAAGCTATAGCAACTACCATTAATACTGCTGTGACTGTTGTGAAGGTATTATTACGGGAAATAATTCCCAGGTGCAAGCCAGAGATGCTGAGTTCAACAATGGCCCACACTTTATGGTGAAAGTAAATGAAGGGGTATGTAACAAACTAGCTATCAAGCAACAATTCCACTGTGTACACCACCCACGGGCCGCTGGCAGAGTGGAGAGAGCCAATGGCACTCTGAAGAGTAAACTGGCCAGACTAACAGCAGAGACTGGACTCACTTGGTTGAAGGTCCGACCATTAGCCCGATTCCACATGAGAGTTACCCCACAGGGGAAAACAGGGTTGTCACCAGCTTAAATCATTTCCAGATGGCCCACGAGGACACCCTGGGAACAAAGTCTCAGGATTAAAGGCAAGGTGAATAAGAATAAGGAACCTTGATTCCTGATGGATATTGGAACTCTGATAAAGAAGAGAGAGATGTATGGCATATATGAGAAACAGGGAGCAAAGAAGGTACTTGAGTAGTATAAAAGGTGCAAAAAAATACTTACGTAAGGAATCAGGAGGGCTGAAAGAAGACATGAGGTAGCGTTGGCATTCAAGGTGAAGGATAGTAAGAGCATCCACAGGTATATTAATAGCAAAAGGATAGTTAAGGGATAAAATTGGTCCTCTTGAAGATCAGAGTGGTCGACTATACATGGAACCAAAAGAAATTGGGGAGATGTTAAATGGTTTTTTTGTGTCTGAATTTACTAAGAAAACTGGCTTGGAATCAATGGGAATAAGGCAAACAAGTATTGAGGTCATGGAACCTATACAGATAGAAGAGGAGGAGGTGCTTGCTACCTTGAGGCGAGTAGATAAATCAACAGGACCTGACAGGGTATTCCCTCGGACCCTGAAGGAGACTAATGTTGAAATTGCAGGGACCCTGACAGATATATTTAAATGTCATGTTGTTCTGTTGTTTAAAGCATGCTCTAAAAGTAAACTGGGAAATTATAGGCTGGTAAGTTTGATGTCAGTCATGGGTAAATTATTGGAAGGAGTACTAAGAGATAGGATCGACAATTATTTACATAGACAGGGACGTATTAGGGAGAGTCAACACGGCTTTGTGCATGGTAGGTCTACTTTAACAAATATATTAGACATTTTCGAGGCGGTTACAAGGAAAGTGGATGAAGGGAAGGCAGTGGATGTTGTCTTCATGGACCTCAGTAAGGCCTTTGACAAGGTCCCGCATGAGAGGTTAGTTAGGAAGATTCAGCCACGAGGTATACATGGTGAGGTAGTAAATTTGATTGGGAATTGAGAATGGGAGAAGTCAGAGAGTGGTAGTGGAGGATTGCTACTCTGAGTGGAGGCCTGTGACTGATGATGTGCCACATGGATCGTGCTGGGTCCATTGTTATTTGTCAACTGTATCAATGATCTGGATAATAATTTGTTAAATTGGTTTAGCAAATTTGTTGATGATACAAAGATTGGAGGTGTAGTGCACAGTGAGGAAGGTTTTCAAAGCTTGGAGAGGGATCTGAACCAGCTGGAAAAATGGTAGATGGAATTTAATACAGACAAGTGTGAGGTATTGCACTTCGGAAGGTCAAACCAAAGCAGAATATACAAGATAAATGGTAGGGCACTGAGGAGTGCACTAGAACAGAGGGATCTAGGAATACTGATACAAAATTCCCTAAAAGTGGCATCACATGTAGATAGGGTAGTAAAGAGAACTTTTGGTATATTAGCCTTTATAAATAAAAGTACTGAGTATACGAGTTGGGCTGTAATGGTGATGTTGTATATTGCATTAGTGAGGGGGAATTTGGAGTATTGTGTGCAGTTTTGGTCACCAAATTACAGGAAGAATATTAATAAGGTCGAAAGAGTGCAGAGAAGGTTTACAAGGATGTTGCCGGGACTTGGGAAACTGAGATACAGAGAAAGGACTTTATTCCCTGCAGCGTAGGGGTATGAGGGGTGATTTGATAAAGGTGTATAAAATTATGATGGATATAGATAGAGTGAATGTAAGCAGGCTTTTTCCACTGAGGCTAGGGGAGAAAAAAACCCAGACGACATGGGTTAAGGGCGAAAAGTTTAAAGGGAATATTGGGGGGGGGGGGGGGCTTCTTCACTACTGGGTCTGACTGGTACTGGCATAACTGGTTCTTCTGGGCACATTCTGTCTCACTCCCAACTATTTTGTACCTTCCTTTGCACAGGTATGTAATGTGTAAAGGACCAGTGTTTGAGTAATGACACTCACCAACTTTCTCCTGATTGAATCACTGGAATCTCCAAGTCAGATGGGTTCTCTCCAGTCGGTGCTCTCAGTCCTCGGGCTGGTTCACTTGTTGCTGTTCCCACGTCTTCAGTTGTGGTTTGTTTCCAATAAATCTCTCACTGCAGGTCTAACTTTAACATAAAAGATAATGAAGCACGTTAACAATGAAAAGGAGGACCAAACATATCAGCTTAATGTTACTAGGAACAAAACTCACTGAAATTTAAACATTGAAGGCAAATATAATGATCTCAGTGAACAATCTTTTATTGTCCCTCACGTGTCACAGACGATACGGGATTAGAAGGATCCATCATTCACTCACGGTAAGACATAAGACACAGGAACAGAATTAGGTGATTCAATCCATCTGGTCTGCTCCACCACTCAACCACGACTGATTTTTATTCCAACACGATATTCCTGCCTTCCTCCTGTAACCCTGAAGCTACTCAGCAATCATCAGTATATTAATCTTCACAAATAGACCCAAATGGCAGCCACAAACAAATTCTGTGGCAACAAATTCCACATATCAGACATCTTTTAGCCAAAAAAAAAATTTTATCTCAGTTTTAAAGGGAAGCATCTTTATTTTGAGACTGTGCTGTCAGATCACAGACTCTCTGTCTAATGGAAACATCCTCTCCATGTCCACTGTATCCAGACTTTTTAGCATTCGGTAGGTTTACTTAACCATACATCCCTCAACCACCCCCACCGTCCCTCTGAACCCCACTGAGCCCAGGTCCAGAACCAGCAAATGCTCCGCATACATAAAGCCGATCATTCCTGAGATTATTCATGTGAACCTCATTAGCAACAACTGTACCGGACACATTTCCAGGAATAACAGACAAAATGGTTCCAGGATAATTTACAAGGAAAAGTTGTGCTTCCTTTACTCCATTTCCAGGTGAAATAAGGGCCATTTCAGGAAATTTGTATTACAGATCCTAGGATACAGATCTTGTCTTGTCTATACTGGACCGACCGCCGTCACTGGACTATAAACTTGCAGGTGTAACGTGTGGCTCAGCTCTGCTGCGTGGAGCTGAGGCTCGAACCATTCTCCCTCTGGACTTCCCAGTCCCTCGGTAAAGCAGGCAGTGAAATTAAAGATTCCCACAACCGAGGACGTTCTCCTTTCTTACCCACCCGGGAGAAGACACAACAGCTATAGAGCTCCAGGACAAATGTGAGGAGCCTCAGGAAGCAAGTTCGGGAAAGTTAATAGGACTCAGTGGCTAAAATCACACCACGTGATCTGGCATCACAAAGCGGAGGGCGGGTCGAATCTGCGGCACACAGACTCACGTGACCTGTCGGCCGGACTTCCATTTCAATTCTACGGAAACAGACAGCCTGGGCTCCTGGTTTGGATCGTTCAATGCAGATTAAGTGAAGTCGACACATTTCTGACGAGCCCGGATAGTTGGGAAAAAAAATGAGTTCCTGGCCCTCAGTTCGGGGCTCACGGCCAACATCGGATCTCCCCGCTCGGGATCGGTCTCAATACTCACCGATGGGAAAGTGAAATCTTCGGCCCGCAGACAGTGATCCCGACGGAAGAGACGAAAATCTTTCGCGAACACACCGCCGACCCACTTCACCCGGAGACTGTGAACATGCCCGAAGAGATTGTTACATCATCGGGAGGCGGGGCCTCGGAAACTGACGCGCAGATGCTGCCCATCTGCGGTTAAATGGGAGGGGCAAACAGGGTCACGTGTCAGGATTGGTGACACCCCCCCCCGCCCCCCCCCCTCCCCCCAGTCAGAGACTCCAGCTACTGTGGAAAGAAGCGAACTTGCCGCTCACATCTCCTCCCACCTTAAATGTATTAGACATTTCAACCCCCAGGAAAAATATATCGTCTGTCCACTCTATCTATTCCTCTCGTAATCTTATAAACGTCCATCCAGTCTCACCCCAGCCTGCGCCGCTCTGGAGAAAACAACACAAGTTTGTCCAGCCTCTCGCTATAGCTCTTGCCCTCTAATCCAGACAGTGTCCTGGTAAACCTCTTCTGCGCCATGTCCAAAGCCCCGACATCCTTCCGAGAATGGGGGCGACCAGAACTGTATGAAACACTCCAGATGTGCTCTAACTAGTTCTATAAAACTGTGTTCCGAACTGAGACGGTTTAGAAACGAACCAGCAGCAATAGAGTTCACACTGGAGTCTGGTTTTGATGGTTAAAGCACTCTGTTTATTAGTATCTACTTCTAATATAGTAACTTAACGAAATAAAGGAAAGTTAACAATGTTAAGTGTAAATGTAATTCCCAGACTATCGAGCCTGAGGGAACAAAGCTTAGAGTCTTGAATGGTAAAGTAGGAAAATTCAGTAATCCACGGAATAAATGATGGGAGAGAGATATTTTTAATCCGGGATGAAACGTTGAGAAAAGGCCGTTACTTCAAAACAACCGCCGTCGAAGTTCTTATCCGCTGAATCCGTACACATACGAGTTATCAGCGAAAGTGACCTGTCACAGGAATACCGTCTTTCGGAGGACACCACACAACATACCCAGGCAAGGGTTAACACAATATATTCCAAACTCCACTCCTATGGATTATACGAAGTGACAGCCACAAACATCTCTCTCTCTCTCTCTCTCTCTCTCTCTACTGTCAGCGCCGTCAGCCTGTGTCTGACGTCATAGCCCCGCCTCCTCACAACGGCGCTCTTAAAGAAACAGTCACAGAACGACCGCAGGCTCGTAACAGCTGCAACACAACTTCCCGACTTTTGAACTCAATGCTTCAACTAATAAAGACAACCATGCCATTTGCCTTCTTAACCACCCGATCAATCTGTGCAGTCTCTTCCAGGGTGCGATGGACTTGGAGTCTGAGATCCCTCTGATCATCGACACTGTTCAGGGTTTTTCATTTAACAGTGTACAGTCGTATACATTCGACCTACCGAGCTGCCAAGATGATCATCACTAATCAAATCTCACTGAGATTTCTCAGGTCCTGTTGAATTTATTGCCAAGTGCACAAGTACGGGAAGGTACAAGTACAGAGAAACACTGACTTGAGGCAGCATCACGGGCAATTACGTTCAGATAACACACGAAACACAAATTATAGCCATATAACAATTACAGCACAGAAACAGACCATCTCGGCCCTTCTAGTCCATGCCGAACGCTTACTCTCACCTAATTCCCCAGACCTGCACTCAGCCCATAACCCTCCATTCCTTTCCTGTCCATATATGATTCTGTGTCAGTAACAATCTATAAATATGTTTATGTCATTAACAATATATAAAATGCATTGTGTCATGAATAATATTAAAATGTGCTTTTCGTGTCAATAACAGGCTTGGAAATGTTGAATGTGCTCCCTGTCTCCATTCCTCCTGTAATTCACAACCAGCTCCATTGTTTTTGTCACAATGATGTAGAAGTTGTTTTCTTGACACCACTGTGTCGGGGTGATGACTTCTTCTCTGTAGGCTGCCTCGTTATTATTTGAGATTAGGCCAGTCAGTGTAGTGTCGTCAGCAAATTTAATTAGCAGATTGGAGCTGTGGGTGGCAACACAAGTCATGGGTGCACAG
Organism: Hypanus sabinus; assembly: GCF_030144855.1. Classification (NCBI taxonomy): domain Eukaryota; kingdom Metazoa; phylum Chordata; class Chondrichthyes; order Myliobatiformes; family Dasyatidae; genus Hypanus; species Hypanus sabinus. The sequence goes on from NW_026779656.1 coordinate 61,382, forward strand.
AAAGTAAATGCCAGGGCCAAAGAGACAACCCTGTGAGGTATGTGTGCTGAGGGTCAGCGAGACAGAGGAGATGGAGCCCACTCTTACCACCTGCTGGCGATCTGACAGGAAGTCCAGGATCCAGCTACACAAGGCAGGGTGAAGGCCGAGGTCTCTGAGCTTCTTGTCGATACTTCACGCCTTCGTATGGGTACTGCTCTGCCCATGACTGCAAGGAACTGCAGAGAACTTTGGAGAGCAGAGAACATCAGAGAAACAAGCCTCCACTCCATGTACTCTCCCTACACTTCCCCTGCCTCGGAAAAGCAGTCCATGTACACAAAAACCTCATAACCTGGACATTCTTGCTGCAAACCCGCTCTCCCATCGGGGAAGAGATACAAAAGCCTTAAAGCGGGTAACACCCGGCTCAAGGACGGCTTCCTGTCTGTGTTTATAAACCAAATGAATGATAAAATGGACTCGGCCTCACAATGTAACTCGACGTGACCCTGCACCATATGTATATCTGCACTGCACTTTCTCTGCAGCTATAATGCTTTGTTACAGTGATTGTTTTATCATTTTCATTTTTCATTTTTAGAATCGTTCTTATTGGTACATAATCTTCTACAGCTATAAAATGAGACAAAACCTATAGATTAATATGTATACAATTAATAAAGCTGAAAAAACTGATCGTAAAATATAAAAAAGGAAAAAAAAAGGAAAAGAAGAACCCCATCTAATTAGGAAAAAAAACCCACTAACTACAACAAAAGGGGAAAAACCATTAGGAACCAACAACCCGGAAGGAAACCATATAGCATAATACAAATTAAATGAAAATATTTGGCAAAAGAACCCCATCTTCTTTCAAAATTGAATCGAGGATCAAAAAGTTCTACTTCCATTTTGTTTTCCAAACTAAGTCATAACATCACTTGAGATGAACATTCAGTTAATGTAGGGGAAGAAATATCATTCCATTTTAAGAAAATAACCCTTCTTGTCAGTAGTGTAACAAAAGCAATTACAGGTTGATCTGAAGATGAAATACCCTGAATATGATGTGGAACTATTCCAAATAGAACAGTCAATCTATTAGGTTGTAAATTAATTTTCAGAGCTTTAGGAATTGCAGAAAATAAAGATTTCCAAAACGATTTTAATGAAAAAAATGAACAGAACGTATGTGACAAAGTAGCTACTTCAGTTTTACATCTAACACAGCATTTGTCTATACTAGGAAATATTCTAGATAGTCTCTCCTTTGTTAAATAATAACGGTGAACGACTTTAAATTGAAATAAACAATGGTTGGCACATACAGAAGAAGAATTTACGTTTTTTCGAAACTCGAAGCCAAACTTCATTAACAAAGGTCATATTACGTTTTCTCTCCCAATCTTGTTTAATCTTTAGTGATAGGTTCTTTTTGTGTAACAAAAATAAATTATAAATTCTGCTAATGGAAACTTACACTACGTGATTCAATTTCAAAATGGTTTCCAACAAATCAGATTCTTGTAAATATGGAATCTTAGGTAAACATTGTTGTAAAAAATATTTCACCTGAACATATTGCAAAAAATGTGTATGAGCCAGAGAAAATTTGTTAATTAACTCTTCAAAGGTCATCAATCGACCATTACAAAATAAATCTGTAAAAGAATTTTCTCCATAGGAGAAAAATAGAGTCAGTTGTTGAAGGTTTAAATGAAAAGTTTCGATGAAAAAAAACTAGACAACTTAAATTGTTTAAAATTTTAAAAATTTACGAATCTGAACCCAAATCCGTCGGGATTGTTTAATAACCGGGTAAAGATTTAAATTTGGAATTTTAGAGAGCTGTTAAGGTAATGGAGCTCCTAAAATTGAATTTAAATAAAATTGTTTAACAGCTTTTAATTCCAAATCAACCCATAATGATTTTTGGTTCTTATCAAGCCAATATAACCAAAAACATAATTGTCTAATTTTCACCACCCAATAATACAGTCTTAAATTAGGAAGTGCAAGTTCACCATCTTTTTTGGATTTTTCTAAGTGATACTTATTAAATCTTATTGTTCCAAATAAAGGAAGAAATAAGAGAGTCAATTTAATTAAAAACGTTTTATTTAAAAAGATAGGTATATTTTGGAAAATATATAAAAATCTATGTAAAATCATCATTTTCACAGGACGAACATGACCTATTTAATGTACTATTGAAATATATCGATCGGTGTGGATGGTACGTCAGGCAAGATTCTCAATGTAGCTCAGTACATGATGATAATAAACAAATTCCCCATTTTAATTACGTGGAAATATTAGACAGACTGAGCTTCTGCTCTGGAACCTCAGAAAGAAACTGAACTGCTGTCATTTCTGTAGAAAGCAAATATATGGAAAATGCTTCAATCTCACATTACGATCTGCGGTAACTGGGATCAGGTGACCGGTGATGGGTCTCCCATATCAATATCAGAATCAGGTTTAATAGCACCGGCATATGTCATGAAATTCGTTGTCTCTGCGGCAGCAGTAGAACCTAATTCATAAGAACAGGTTTTCACAAATGTGATTTAAAATAAGAATATAAATATTACATTGTTAAATTATATAAATAGGACAAAAAATTTTAAAAAATTAAGAAATGTAATAAGCTATTTTAATTGTGTGGAACGATTTGACTGACCGGGTTGTTGCTTTGGAAGTAGTGGAGTGAAGCTTAACTGAACTGTACACATTTATGAGAAACTCAGATAAATAGAACAGGCTAAATTCTCACATAAACGGGTCAGACACCCAGAAACATCGGCAGCACTTCAGCAGATAAAAACAGTGAAATGAAACATGCTGAAAATATTGCAGAAAAAAAAATATACTGTCCACCCACAATGAGAGGACGTGACAGATGCGGATCTCACTGACTTGTCTGAACGGGGAAAGATGAAGCTACACGTACACGTAGAGCAGTGACCCGCAGATGCAACAGATCTGCAGAAAAACGTGAACAGGAGACGGGATCACGTGACGGTGGAGGGTCTCCCACCCCAGGCAGTGACTCCAGTTACCCACCACTCTGTGGAAACAAAAAAAACTTGCCGCTCACAACTGCTTCCAACTTAAGTGTGTTAGACATTTCAACTCCCAGGAAAATATATCGTCTGTCCACTCTATCTATTCCTCTCGTAATCTTATAAACGTCCATCCAGTCTCACCCCAGCCTGCGCCGCTCTGGAGAAAACAACACAAGTTTGTCCAGCCTCTCGTTATAGCTCATGCCCTCTAATCCAGGCAGGGTCCTGGTAAACCTCTTCTGCGCCCCCTCCAATGCCCCGACATCCTTCCGAGAATGGGGGCGACCAGAACTGTATGAAACACTCCAGATGTGGTCTAACTAGTTTTATAAAACTGTGTTACGAACTGAGTCGTTTTAGAAACGAACCAGCAGCAACAGAGTTCACACTGGAGTCTGGTTTTGATGTCAAAACTACTCTTAGTATCTACTTATAACATAGTAAGTTAACGAAATAAAGGAAAGTATTATGTGTATATATGTGTAAATATAACCCCCAGATTATCGAGCCTGAGGGAACAAAGCTTAGAGTCTTGAGATGGTAAAGTAGGAAAGTTCAGTAATCCACGGATTAAATGATGGGAGAGAGATATTTGTAATCCAGGGTGAAACGTAGAGAAAATGCCGTTACTTCAAAATAACTCCGTCGAAGTTCTTATCCGCTGAATCCGTCCACATTCGAGTTATCAGCGAAAGTGACCTGTCACAGGAATACCGTCTTCCAGGGGTTACCACACAACACACCCAGGCAAGGGTTAACACAAGATATTCCACAATCCACTCCTATGGATTATACGAAGTGACAGCCACACACGTTCGTTGTGGTTCCGTGTACCGATGATCAACCCACTCTTGTGGGCATAGGAGAGTTCCAAGCCTCAGCTGCGACTAACTGAAGCGATCAGCTTTTCCAGTCTCTCTCTCTCTCTCTCTCTCTCTCTCTCTCTCTCTCTCTCTCTCTCTCTCTCTCGCTCTCTCTCTCTCTCTCTCTCTCTCTCTCTCTCTCTCTTTAGACTGGCCGACTGCCTGTCTGCAGATCGTTCTCTCTCTCTCTCTCTGATGGTTCAGTCCACAGTCAGCGCTGTCAGACTGTGATTGACGTCATAGCCCCGCCTCCTCACGCCGGCGCTCTTAAAGAAATAGTCACAGTACGACCGCAGGCTCGTAACAGCTGCAACACAACTTCCCGACTTTTGAACTCAATGCTTCAACTAATAAAGACAACCATGTCATTTCCCTTCTTAACCACCCGATCAATCTGTGCAGTCTCTTTCAGGGAGCGATGAACTTGGTGTCTAAGATCCCGCTGATCATCGACACTGTTCAGGGTTTTGCATTTAACAGTGTACTGTCGCATACATTCGACCTACCGAGCTGCCAAGATGATCATCACTAATCAAATCTCACTGAGATTTCTCAGGTCCTGTTGAATTGAAAGTACAGGGTCAGAGAAACACTGACTTGTGGCAGCATCACAGGCAAGTACATTCAGATAACACACGGAACACAAGTTATACGATTCTCTGTCAGTAACAATCTATAAAAAATTGTTTTATGTCATTATCGATATATAAAATACATTGTGTCATGTTCAATATTAAAATGTGCATTTTGTGTCAATAACAGACTTGGAAATGTTGAATTTGGTCCCTGTCTCCATTCCTCCTGTAATCCACAACCAGCTCCTTTGTTTTTGTCACAATGAGGGAGAGGTTGTTTTCTTGACACAACTGTCTCGGGGTGATGACTTCTTCTCTGTCGGTTGCCTCGTTATTGTTTGGGATTCGGCCGATCAATGAAGTGTTGTCAACATTGATTAATTAGCAGATTGGAACCCGCCACTGAAGCCCCACAGTGCACTATGTACTGATTGCAAAGCTACGAAATTGCCTGTGAATAGCCTCCCCTCCCCCAACTCCACTCTTTCTGCGTCACCAGCAGACTGGGACATCTCACATCTCGCTGCCTCCGCCAGGACATTAAACTGTGAACAACTGTGGTCAGGGACTGATCTCTGGTGTACTTCAAACGCTACCTCCTTCCAGTCTGAAAACGACCCACTCATCCAGCCACGCACTACCGGCAGTTTATCGATCCCCAACGAAAAAGCCTAATCACCTACTCCTGAGGGTCAATACCATTGCTGACTCTGAGTTTAACACCGTCAAATGCTGGGAGGGACATAATAAACAGAAAGTCTCTAGTCACAGCCGCGTAAATAAAATGTGATCTCAGTAGGTGTGTGGCGCATGCGCAGAATACGAAGGAAACAGACAAACTGAGCCAAGTCACAGACTGATGAAGGGGAGGAATGATCCATTTTGACACAGAGAGGGAAGCGGAGAGTTTGATGTTGTGCCTGATGCCGGAACTGCAGCCAGTTCGAAGATAAATTTTTGTTCCTCCAATTTGTTTTGAGCTGTGACAGTGTTTTTATCAGAAGGCACCATGCAGACTAAAATAATTTCAGTTGAAGTGTTGTCCTTCGCCCATTGACGTGCTTTGTAAACCTTTAACAGTGTAGAAAATTCAAAGGATTTGTGTATGGGAATCACAAACACAACAGCACGTTAGTTCCGCTCTATCTGTCAGTTCACCAGAGCTTGAACATAAAGTACACTGCAGATGCTGTGGGCAAAGCGACAGGTACAAAATGCTGGAGGAACCCAGCAGGCTGGGCAGCGTCCGTGGAAACGAACAGTGAACATTTCGGGCCGAGACCGAAGACCGTGACCTACATCTTCGCACTAGGAAGTGGCTGTTCACCTGCTCCGTGTGTGCGAAGAGGCTCATTCAGTTAACCCACCTTGTGATGCTCCGGTGAGTTCACAATAAATAGAGGCCACATTTCTGTCCGGAGTGAGCAAAGAGTTTTACTCAATCATCCCAGATGCTGCAACACCAGCAACTTCACATCAGGGAGGAAGTTCAAATCAGCTCCGTGTTAAATGTTTAACCATCAAGGTGACTGAAGGCAGCTGCAGGTTCATGAGGGACTGTTACTGTCAGATTCTGCAGTTCTTGCGGCTGCTCATCGCACCCAGGACTGAACCCTGGTCACTGAGCATTGGAGGAGTCTGTTCTGCTGATGTTAGACTTAAACTAGACTGATGTTTAATATTGTGGATCTGTGAATGATAAATCACTTCTGTATCAAATTCCGTGTCGCAGGTACTTACTGTCACTGCCAAACTCACAATATACACTAGAGAGGCCACTCGGTCCATCTGCTCCCTGCCCAGGTTTCTGTTCCATATCAGTATTTTAATATTTATCTCTCACTCTCCCTGTTGCAACTTGTCACCGCTCCGTGGGAGAAGAGATTTCGCTTCAATTTCTTAGAATCAGAGAAGTCTGCAGCAAATTACAGGCCCTTCGGCCCACAATGTTGTTCCGACCACGTAACCTACTCTAGAAAATTCCTGGAATTACCCTACCACAGAATCCTCTATTTTGCTAAGCTCCGTGTATCTCTCTGAGATTGTCTGAATAGACTCTATTGTACCCGTCTCTACCACAGTCGCTGGCAGTGCAGTCCACACACCCACCACTATCTGTATAAAAAATATATATCTCTGACACCTCCCTTGAACTACTTCCAAGCACCTTATCTATGCCCCCCACATGTTCGCCATCTCAGCCCTGGGGAAAAAGCCTCTGACTTTCCACACGATCGATTCCTCTCATCATCTGACACACCTGCATGAATTTCCTGCATGATTTTCCACAGGCTAATTAACAGGATGAGCTCGCTGAGTATTTCCCCAGGGCTCTGGACTAAGGTGGGTAAACTCCTTTTTCCCTGCTTTTTTCAAATTTTGTGTCATTTTCACTAATTTCAAAGGACTGTGCCTCAGACAGCCGGGTTGTTGCAATGCGCCTCTAAAGCCTGACAGCAGACTGGCGAGTGAATCTTCGATGGAGCAGAGTCAGAAACCAAAGAGTTGCCAGCCTGAGTCAGGGCTTTGAGGTTCCGGAAAGAGATGGGGTCTGGAGGTTCCGAGCAGGAGGAGGAAGAGGAACCAGACCAGCGGGATGTGGCTATGAATGAAAGATGAGAAACATTTGGAAACTGGTTAATTTAAAAACAAAATGGTTAATTTCTACAAAACATTGCAGGTAATCATCAGATCAGGCAGCAAATGTGGAGAGGAATAAATGGGCAGCATTTAATCCGAGTCCCTTCAGCATGTCTAGACTGTGTACTCCTCTGCTTAGTTGCTGCCTGAACTGCAGAGCTCTTTCAGCATTTTGTGTGTGTGCGTCTCTGTATTTCCAGCAACTGCAGAATCTCTTTTGTTTCACATCTGCATTTGTAAGAGTATTGTACTTTGGCATTAGGTACACGAAGTGCCTGTTGATCTTGAGTATGTCGTTTATGGGAGCCACTTTCTGCGTTAAGAAATCTGCTGAGTTTTCCACACACAAAAACTGAGATATGGACGTGGAAACGAAGCTTGCATAAATTTTGAATGGCACCATGATTACCCATAAAGCCGCGCGTTTAAAATTTCGCTGTCGTTTGCAGCACCGATCAAATGCGCAGGCGCAGGGTTGCTGCCGTCTCCGATAACTACGCATGCGCGCAAATACAAAATGTCTGGAGGATCGAGAAGGTAAGGACTTTTTCGACTTTAATTGAGTGACAATTGCTGTGAGAACCGGAGACTGAGACCCGCAAACTCGGCACAGGCCAGGTCTTTTTCCTCTCTCTCAGCCCCACGATCCGTACACGGGCCCCGGGGAGCTTCCGGCTAATCAGGGAACGGGAGCAGATAGATCTCACAGACGGAGCTGAGCTCCAGCTATCTGAATGCAAGGATTAGGAATTCGGAAAAAAAGAACAAAATCTTTCTATCAGCTGTTGAGAAAATCACCTTTGTTCTGCCTCCAACCGCAACAAGAGAAAACCTGCAGCTGCTGTAAATCCGGAGGAATTTCACACAAAATGCCGGAGAAACTCAGCATTAGTACTCTTTCCCATAGATGCTGCCCGGCCTGCTGAGTTCCTCCAGCATTTTGTGTGTGTTGCTTGTTCTGGAGTTTTCTACACGTGAGGATATGTTTTAACCTATTCTGTCTGGGTACACAATGATATCAAACAACTTTAACTTTGCCCTTGTCAACAAGTAGCTTTCACATCACAAATGTGCCAGACTCTAATGAGACAGACGACTGCCCTTCCCTTCATATCCATTGGCATTTTCATCACCAAGTTCATCACTTGAGGGAGGGTTCAGGGGTAATATTTATGTACAATACAGAAGGCTGTGTGTATTGTGGTGATGCAAAAGTTGCTGGATAATTTGCAAGTGGGTGGAAGGGGAGTGATATTTGGAAGTCCAACTTTTTAGAGCATCATTTAGCAAGAGACTTGCATACAGTGACATGCAAAAATTTGGGCAGCTTTCTATTCCTGTGAATAGCTAAGCGAGTAAAACAATGACCTGATTTCCAAAAGGCAGAAAGTTAAAGATGACACATTCTTTAATTAAGCAAGGTTACTCTTTTGTATCCATCATTTACAGTTTCAAAATAATAAAACAGGAAAAGGGCCTGAAGCAAAAGTTTGGGTTCCCTGAATGGTCAGTACTTAGTAGCAACCCCTTTGGCAAGTATCACAGTTTCTAAATGCTTTCTGTAGCAAGCTAAGAGTCTTTCAATTCTTGTTTGGGGATTTTTGCCCATTCTTCCTTGCAAAATACTTCTAGTTCTATGAGATCCTTGGGCCGTCTTGCAGGCAGTGCTCTTTTGAGGTCTATCCACAGATTTTTATGTTGTATAGCTCAGGGGACTGTGAGGTCCATGGCAAAACGTTCAGCTTGCGCTTCCTGAGGTAGTCCATTGTGGATTTTGAGGTGCATTTAGGATCTTTATCCTGTTGTAGAAGCCATCCTCTTTTAATCTTCAGTTTTTTTACAGATGGTGTGATGTTTGCTTCCAGAATTTGCTGGTATTGAATGGAATTCATTCTCCCCTCTACCAGTAGAATGTTCCCCATGCCAATGGCTGCAACACAAGCCCAAAGCATGATCAATCCACTCCCGTGCTTAACAGTTGGAGAGGTGTTCTTTTCATGAAATTCTGCACCATTTTTTCTCCAAACATACCGTTGCTCATTGCAGCCAAACAGTTCTTTTTAAACTTCATCAGTCCAGAGGACTTGTTTCCAAAATGCATAAGGCTTGTTTAGATGTTCCTTTGCAAATATCTGATGCTGAATTTTGTTGTGATGGCACAGGAAAGGTTTTCTTCTGATGTTTCTTCCATGAAAGTCATATTTGTGTAGGTGTCCCTGCACAGTAGAACAGTGCAGCACCACTCCAGAGTCTGCTAAATATTCCTGAAGATCTTTTTCAGTCAAACAGGGGTTTTGATTTCCCTTTCTAGTAATCCTACGAGCATTTCTCTTTGAAGGATTTCTTGGTCTTCTAGACCTCAATTTGACCTCCACCGTTCCTGTTAACTGCCATTTCTTAATTACATTACAAACCAAGGAAAGGGCTACATGAAAACTCTTTGCTGTCTTCTTATAGCCTTCTACTGCTTCGTGGGCATCATGAATTTTAATTTTCAGAGTGCTAAGCAGGAGCTTAGAGGAGCCCATGGCTCTAATTGTTGGGATGAGGTTTGTGGAGTCAGGGTATTTATAGAGCTTTGAAATTTGCAACATCTGGCTTTTCCTAATGAAGGCTGTGAACAAGCCATAGCTCTAACAAGCTAATTAAGGTCTGAGACCTTGGTAAAAGTTATCTGAGAGCTCAAATCTCTTGGGGTTCCCTACCTTTTGCATGGTGCTCCTTTCCTTTTTTTCCCACTCTGAAATTGTAAAAACAATAATAATACAATAATAATCTTGCTTAAAATGTTGAAAAGAATGTTTCATCTTTAACTTTATGTCTTTTGGAGATCAGTTTATCTTCTCAGGACTTTATTCCTTGGAATGTCGAAGATTGAGGGGAGGTTTGATTGTGAAAGAGGGGCATAGATGTTGTAAATTCATTTTTCAATTTTTTTTTATTGATTTCCAAATAAAGAATATACAAATCAGAAGAGGAGTTTAACAAGTAGATAATGTAAGAGACATATAAACAGCAATAGTAAAAACAAAAAGTATATAATATCAAAATCAAATAAGTAAAATATTTCGCTGTTATATATACAATGGTCAAAAAAAACTACAACTCCTCATAAAAATCATAAAAAAAGATTGGAGATTTTATTGATAAGGGAAAAAACCCACAAACTAAAATGAAACAAAAACAAACAAAAATAAAGAAGAGAAAAAAAAAAGGAAAGAAAATGAAAGATTGGGCAGTCCAATTGAGGATAAAATTAAAGAAAACAGAAAGAGAGAACAAAAACACATCCTTCCAGTCATCTCCGAACCTTCAGGGATAAGGAATTCCCCCAAATAGATAGATAGATAGACAGACAGACAAATATAAATTAAATCATGTGAAAATATGGAATAAAAGGTCGCCAGACTTGTTCAAAATTAAAGGATGTATCAAGTGTCTGGCTTCGAATTTTTCCAAGCTTAGACATGACATAAGGGAGGAGAGCCAATAGAAAACAGTAGGTGGGTTAGATTCTTTCCAATGCAGCAAAATAGCTCTCCTAGCCAGTAAAGTTGAAAAAGCTATCACATGTTAGGTGGAGGCAGACTCTTTGCTTGCTTCCTCTGGAATAATCCCAAAAATTGCTGTAAGTGGATTAGGTTGAACATCCATATCTATAACTTTAGATAATATTCCAAACACATCCCTCCAAAAATTATTTAAACTTACACATGACCAAAACATATGAGTTAAAGTAGCCATTTCTCTGTTACATCTGTTTCAAATAGGGCTTATATTCGGAAATATATGCGCCAATTTATCTTTGGACATATGTACTATCTTAAACTGAATTAAGATATGGCGTGAGCAGATAGATGAACTATTGACTAAATAATAAATCTTACTCCATTGATCATCTGAAAGTGAATGTTGAAGTTCTACTTCCCAGGTACGTTGAACCCTGTCATTAGGCGACATGCGACCATTCATTAACTGTTTATAAATGATAGTTATTAATCATTTTTGAAAAGGTTTAAACTGAAAAATAACATAAGCCAAATTTGAAGAGCAGGCCAACGGGTAATTCGGTAAAATAATCGTGTAAGAAATTCCTAACCTGTAAATACCTGAAAAAATTTGTATTAGAGATATCATATTTATCCATTTACTGTGAGAAAGACACTAAGCAGTCTTGTAAAAACAAATCTAAAAAAGTTTTAATTCCCTTAATTTTCCATATTTAAAAAGCCTTATCGAAAGTTGATGGTTTAAAAAAGAAACTAGATTAAATATTACTAGGAAGTAAAGAATCATTTAATTAAAAAAATCTACAAAACTGAAATCAAATTTTTAAAATATGTTTAACAATACGGTTTCGAGCTTGTCTACCTATTCTGGAGAATGAAAACTGAAGAGGAGCTCCTAATAGCGAAGCTGATGAAAACCCCTTACTGAATTCTCCTCCAAATGTAACCATGAAGGGCGATCTTGGTCATCGGTATCATAAATCCAAAAAGTAATATAACAAATATTAATTGCCCATTTATTCGACCTATCAATGACATCGACATAGATGACCATTTAGATAGAGCATGTTTGAGTATTTTCAACTAAAGTGAAGGTGTAAATTCAAGCTGTCTTTTACCGCTGATTGGTATGGGACTACAACCAGTGGCCATGGGTTAAGTGTGAAAGGTGAAATGTTAAGCGGAACATGAGGGGAAACTTCTTCACACAGATGGTCATCTGGGTGTGGAATGTACAGCCATCATGAGTGGGGCATGTGAGCTCAATTTCAATATTTAGGAGGTTTGTATAGGAACTTGGATGGTAGGGGTATGAGACTGGGCAATTTAAATAGTTTAGCACAAACTAGATGGCCCAAAGGGCCTGTTTCTGTGTTGTACTTTTCTATAATTACCTGAAATATTACAAAAATTCACTCTAAGATCTTTTAACAGCTGTGTGAACCAACCATTTATTTCGGCAGGAATTTTTTATATGGCTTTAAAATTGTGGCACTTTAAGTTAAGAATACATAAAAGAAGATCCCAGCTCAGCTGCACGTCAAGAAAGACTGTTTGTGTGAGACGGTTTCAGTTACTGTGGGGCCAGGCACCCATGCTGCTCAGCAGGAACAGGGAATAATACCAACGGAGAGGGTCAGACTGAGCCAGGTCACAGATTGGAGACAGCAGAAATGCCCCATTCTTATAGAGACAGGAAGAGCATCAGAGAGATTGATGGTTATTCCAGATACCAGCACTCTGCGCAGTCAGGAGATGATTTCTCTGTCCAACTTGAGTAGAACCTCACTGTAACAGTGTGATACAAATCAAACAAGTAATCTCATCTGTAATGTTGTCCTAAACCCATTGATGGATTTTGTAAATCTTTTTACAGGTAAAAAATGAGAAGGAATTTGTCTGCAGGCAGCTCAAACACGACACGCCAGTTTTGCTGTCTCTGTCCTGATATTTAAGAAGTGGAGCAAGGGATTCAATCAACCATTCCTCATTTGACCAACCGTCATTTTACACAGGAGAAAGGCCGTTCACCTGTTCAGACAGTGGGAGTGGATTCACTCAGTTATCACAATTGAAGGTACATCAACAAGTTCACATTGGCCAAGGCCATTCATCTGTTCTGCGTGTGTGAGAAAGGATTCATTTGGTCTTCCCACCTGTGGACACACCAGTCAGTTCATACCACACTGGGCAGAGGCTGGTCATCTGTTGAACTTCTGGGAAAGGATTCACTCAGTTATCTGATCTAATGGCTCACCAGCCAGTTCACACTGGGGAGAAGCCATTCACCTGCTCAGAATGTGGGAAGGGATTCACTGAGTCGTCCACTCTACTGGTACATCAGCGAGTTCACACTGGGGAGAGGCCATTCACCTGCTCAGTCTGTGAGAAGAGATTCACTCGGTTATCCCACCTCCAGAGTCATCAGCGAGTTCACACTGGGGAGAGGCCGTTCTCCTGCTCAGAATGTGGGAAGAGATTCACTGAGTTATCCAACCTACAGAGTCATCAGCGAGTTCACACTGGGGAGAAGCCATTCACCTGCTCAGAATGTGGGAAGAGATTCACTGAGTTATCCAACCTACAAAGTCATCAGCGAGTTCACACTGGGGAGAGGCTGTTCTCCTGCTCTGAATGTGGGAAAGGATTCTCTGAGTTATCCACCCTACAGAGACATCAGCAAGTTCACACTGGGGAGAAGCCATTCACCTGCTCAGTATGTGGGAAGAGATTCACTCAGTTATCCACCCTACAGAGTCACCAGCGAGTTCACACTGGGGAGAAACCGTTCCCCTGTTCAGTCTGTGGGAAGAGATTCACTCAGTCATCCACCCTACAGAGACACCAGCGAGTTCACACTGGGGAGAAGCCATTCACCTGCTCAGTCTGTGGGAAGAGATTCACTGATTCATCCACCCTACAGAGACACCAGCAAATTCACACTGGAGAGAAGCCGTTCACCTGCTCAGTCTGTGGGAAGGGATTCACTCAGTCATCCACCCTACAGAATCACCAGCGAGTTCACACTGGGGAGAGGCCGTTCACCTGCTCAGTCTGTAGGAAGAGATTCACTCATTTATCCAGCCTACAGAGATATCTGCAAATTCACACTGGGGAGAAGCCGTTCAGCTGCTCAGTCTGTGGGAAGGGATTCACTCAGTCATCCACCCTACAGAGTCACCAGCGAGTTCACACTGGGGAGAAGCCGTTCACCTGCTCAGACTGTGGGAAGGGGTTCATTTATTTATCAAGCCTACAGAGACATCAGCGCGTTCACACCGAGGAGAAGCCGTTTACCTGCTCAGAATGTGGGATAGCATTCACTCAGTCATCCCAACTACTGGCTCACCAGTCAGTTCACAATGGGGAGTGGCCATTGTTATGAATCCCTAGGTTTCGTTTGCTGTAGGCTATCATTTTAAGAGAAAGAGATTAAGGTGATTCAGTCTGATTTGCAGCTTGTTTAGTTTTAACCGAGGACACAGACACTCAGAGTCAGACAGAGATGAAAGAGGTAAAATGGAAGAATCGAAACCAGGGAACTAGTGGCCAAGGGTCACCGTTTGGAACTTTCCTATGCCCACAAGGGTGGATTAATCATCAATTCACCGTACATCGAATGTGTAGTTGTCACCTCATTTGATCCATAGGAGTGGATCTGATTTGGGGATCCTGTGAAGACTGCTGATGTGTTAACCCTTGCCTGGATGTGGTGTGGTAATTCACTTGAAGATGATACCCCTTGTGACAAGTCACTTTGGGTGATAATTAGTAAGTGAGATTTTGGAATGACGACAGATAAAATCTACAGCGACTGTTCTCTCATTTTCCCACCGTGGAACCTGAGGAATTCGAGATAATTGCCTTCTCTTGACATTTACCCCAGATTACACATATCTCTCTCATCACCTATTCTGTGGATGAACCGAACTTTCATAATTTACCATCTCAAGACTCTAAGCCTTGATTCCCCCGAGCTCAATAGTTTGGGCAACACACAAAATGCCAGTGGAACACAGCAGGCTAGGCAGCATCTATAGAGAGAAGCACTGTCGATGTTTCAGGCCGAGTCCCTTCGTCAGGACTACCTGAAAGGAAAGATAGGAAGAGATTTGAAAGGAGGAGGGTGAGGGGGAAATGTGAAAGATAGAAGACCAGAGGGGGTGGGGTGAAGCTGAGAGCTGGAAAGGTGATTGGCAAAAGGGATACAAAACTGGAGAAGGGACAGCATCATGGGACGGGAGGCTTCGGGAGAAAGAAAGGGGGAGGGGAGCACCAGAGGGAGTTGGAGAACAGGCAGAGTGATGGTTAGAGAAAGAGGGAACAAAAAATCTAAATATATCACGGATGGGGTGAGAAGGTGAGGAGTGGTGTTAACGGAAGTTAGAAAAGTCAATGTTCATGCCATCAGGTTGGAGGCTACCCAGCCGGTAGATAGGGTGTTGTTCCTCCAAACTGAGTGTGGCTTCATCTTGACAGTAGAGGAGGCCATGGCCTATTCTGCTTTGATAGTTGATGAAGCAGCTGATTATGTCCTAGTGAAACAGTCTGTGCTCAAAGCTTACGATTTGGTCCCAGAATCATACAGGCAAAAATTTGGAAATTGAAGGAAATTTGTGAATCAGACTTATCTGGCATTTGCTTCTCAGAAGTCTGTGTGTTTTGACCACTGATGCACGTATAAAAATATAAGTGATGATTTTACCGATAGAAGGAGTTGGTTTTAATTGAAGAATTCGAAAGGTGCGTCCCTGATGACATAAAGAGATATTTAGATGAAAAGGATGCTGCCACTTTGCAGGAGTCTGCTAGATTAGCAGATGAGTTTGCTTTAACTCATAAGGTTAAGTTTACCCCGAATAAGAGCTTCCAAAAGAATAGCAGGGATCACCAGTGCAAACCAGAAATTAAAGTTTGGACTAGTGATAAGAGTAAGGATGAAGGGAAGCAGTTGAAGGAGAAATATTCTGGTCCTAATTGTTACTGTTGTAGGAAAGCTGCTTATGTGATGGATAATTGTTCTGTCCTGAAGAATAAAAAGGTAAAGGAGGCAGTCCCAAATGCCTGTGTTGAAGCTTCTATAAACCCAGAGGGTTCTGAACATTCTGTTGAGGCTCAGTTAAGGTCTGAGAGGTCTGACTGAGTTAAGAAGGGTTCGAACATTTTATGTCAGATGGGATTGTATTAGTAAATGAATCGGTACCAGTGAAAATTCTGAAAAGAGGATGCTGTCCAATTTACTGGGGCTTCTCAGTCACTCATTCTAGGAGGCTGTGGTGGCCAGTGCTATAATATTTGCTGTTGTGTACTGGGGCAGCAGGCTAGGGTAGCAGACACCAACAGAATCAACAAACTCATTCGTAAGGCCAGTGATGTTGTGGGGGTGGAACTGGACTCTCTGACGGTGGTGTCTGAAAAGAGGATGCTGTCCAAGTTGCATGCCATCTTGGACAATGACTCCCATCCACTGCATAATGTACTGGTTAGACACAGGAGTACATTCAGCCAGAGACTCATTCTACCGAGATGTAACACGGTGTCATAAGAAGTCATTCTTACCTGTGGCCATCAAACTTTACAACTCCTCCCTCGGAGTGTCAGACACCCAGAGCCAATAGGCTGGTCCTGGACTTATTTCCGCTTGCATAATTAACTTATTATTATTTAATTATTTATGGTTTTATATTGCTATATTTCTTCACTATTCTTGGTTGGTGTGGCTGTAACCAAACCCAATTTCCGTTGGGATCAATAAAGTATGTCTGTCTGTCTGTACGTTAGACAGCGTTCTAAAGTTTGGTGATGAGACTGACACTGCTGAGGTAAATCTTATTAAAGGCATTCGCGGCAGCATAATTTCTGTGCCATTGCACAAGGCAACTTTACTGTCAGGGTTGGTTTCGGGACCTGTTGAGATCGGATTATGCTCCAGTTTACCGGTGGGAGATGTTACTTCGTTGTTAGGGAATGACCTGGCAGACGGTAAAGTTGTTCCTGCAGTGCTGTTGACAACTAAGTCAGCCACTGATGACCCACTGATGGATTTTAACATTTATCCTTCCTGCCCAGTAACTCGAAGTATGGCTAAAAAGTCTGCCGACGCAGACGGTTCTGTACAGAATGATTCTGATACCCATGATAGCCAAAATCGGGATTCTGGTTATGATGACTTGTCAGGAACTTTTCTGCCTTCATTGTTTCAACAGGATTTAGGTAGTAGGTCTGATGAGAAAGATTTATCCCTGTCTAGGAAGGAGTTTATAGCAGAACAGATCTGAGACCCTGAGACTGAAGCTTTAAAAGAAACAGCTCTCTCAAATGATGAGATTAAGAAAGTGCCAGGAGGGTATTATGTCAAGGATGGAGTGTTAATGAGGAAGTGGAGGCCACCTGCTATACCAGCGAGTGAGGAATGGGCAATTGTTCACCAAGTTGTAGTTCCTAAGGTTTATAGGACTGAAATTTTAACTTTGGCCCACACTATACCCTTACATCGACATTTTGGAGTGAATAAAACTAAACAGGATTATCAAAAAATGTTACTGGCCTAATTTGAGGACAGATGTTGTGACCTTTCGCGGAACCTGTCACACTTGTCAACTTGTGGGTAAACCTAATCAGGTCACCCCAGTGGCTCCACTGTAGTCTAAACCTGCATTCAGTGACTCCTCTTCAAAATTTATAGTGGATTGTGCTGGCCCTTTGCCAAAGACTAAAGCTGGCCATCAGTATCTGCTAACTATTATGTGTACTACATCCTGATTCCCAGAGGCAATACCTCTCAGAAATATTAAAGCTAAAACTGTGGCAAAGGCTGTTACCAAATTTTTTACTTTTTCTGGTTTGCCTAAAGAAATCCAGTCTGAACAAGGAAGTAATTTTACATCTGGATTATTCCAGCAGGGAGTTTATGAACAGGGAACTAAACAAATTACATCATCTGCATACCATCCAGAATCACAAGGGGCTTTTGAAAGATTTCATTCTGCCCTCAAAACCATGATTAAGACATATTGTGTTGAAAATGGAAAAGACTGGAATGAAGGAATACATTTGCTTTTGTTTGCAGTAAGAGAGTCAGTACAGGAATCACTGGGATTTACTCCATTTGAGCTTGTATTTGGTTGTAGAGTGAGGGAACCTTTGACCTTGTTAAAGAACATAGGATTAATGGGGATGTACATGTTAAGTTGTTAGACTATGTTTTGAAGATCAAAGATAAACTACTCCACACCTGAGGTCTAGCGAGACAAAACTTAAAGATTTCTCAGAACAAAGTGAAGTGTTGGTTTGATAGGAGGGCTTGGGAAAGAAAATTCCAGGTGGGGGATAAGGTGCTTACCTTATGTTGAAGAATGTTGACAAATCCACCTCAGGCGAATCTCAATAGACCGTATGAAATGGTCTCTCAAATTAATGATCTGAATTGTGTTATTAAAACACCCGACCAATGTAAACCAGCACAGGTTGTACACATAAATATGATACAGTCTTATTTTGACAAGCAGGCACCATCGGTGAGTGTTGTTGTCAAAACATATGAATCTGGTAACCCTGAGAATGAAACAATTGACTCGTCTGAGAATTTTCACAAGCCAAACATTGTCCCAGTTAGGCTAATGAACTCGGTTGTTCCAGAAAACATTGATAACAGGTTGGCACACCTGCAGCCAAAGCAACAACAATAGCTGAAGAAATTAATTCTGGAGTTTAAAAATGTATTTCCCATTGTTCCCAAGCAACCCACAGTCGCAGTACATAACGTAGATAATGGTCAAGCCAAACCGCTTAAACAACACCCATATTGCATGAATGCAGAAAAGTGTAAATTGCCTGAGCAGGGAATTGAATATATACTGGAAAATGGTATTATTAGTCCTTTAGCAGCAGATTGCTCACCCTGTGTTATTGTGCTCAAACCTGATCATAGTGTTAGATTTTGCACTGATTATAGGAAGGTAAATGCAGTAACAAAAGCAGATGCCCATCCTGTCCCTAGGGAGGATGATTGCACCGATAAGGTTGGAAAAGCTAAATTTCTTACAAAGATTGATCTGTTGAAAAGGTATTGGTGTGTTCCATTGATGGACAGAGGTAGAGACATTTCTGCATTTGTGACACCATCTGGTTTGTGTGAATACAATGTTTTACCTTTTGGAAGGAAAAATGCTCCAGGAACATTCCAGAGAATGAATGATCCTGTAATTCGAGGATTAGAACACACAGATGCCCATATTGATGACTTAGTCACAGGGAGTGACACTTGGGAAGAGCATATCTCTGCAGTGGAGAAGCTGTTTGACAGGCTTTCCCAGGCCAGCTTTACAGTTAACTTGGCTAAGAGTGAATATGGCCATGCCACTGTGACCTGTCTTGGCTATGTTGTAGGTCAAAGCAAGTTGGCTCCTGTTCGGTCAAAAGTCCAGGCAATTTCTCAAGTTCCTATTCTGACTGCTAAGAAGGCTCTTAGAAGGTTTCTGGGAATGGATGGATATTATCGTAAGTTCTGTAAAAACTGCTGCTATCGCTCTTCCTCTGACTAATCTCCTGAAGAAGCGTGAAAAGTTTGTTTGGACCGAGCCTTGTCAGGAGGCATTTGATTGATTGAAAGTTATTATTTGAATTTAGGCCAATCAATGTAGTGTTGTCATCACATTTAATTAGCAGATTGGAGCTGTAGGTGACAGCACAAGTCATGGGTGCACAGAAAGTAAAGGACAGGACCAAAGAGACAACCCTGTGGGGTATGTGTGCTGAGGGTCAGAGAGACAGAGGAGATGGAGCCCACTCTTACCACCTGCTGGCGATCTGACAGGAAGTCCAGGATCCAGCGACACAAGGCAGGGTGAAGGCCGAGGTCTCTGAGCTCCTTGTCGATACTTCACGCCTTCGTATGGCTACTGCTCTGCCCATGACTGCAAGGAACTGCAGAGAACTTTGGAGAGCAGTGAACATCAGAGAAACAAGCCTCCACTCCATGGACTCTTCCTACATTCCCTTGCCTCGGGAAAGCAGGCCATGTACTCAAAGAACCTCATAACCTGGACAGTCTGGCTGCAAACCCACTCCCCCATCGTTGGTGGAGAGATACAAAAGCCTTAAAGTGCGTAACACCAGGCTGAAGGATGGCTTCCTGTCTGTGGTTAGAAGCCAAATAAATGGCAAAATGGACTCGACCTCACAATGTAACTCGACGTGACCGTGCACCATATGTCTATCTGCACTACACTTTCTCTGCAGCCATAATGCTTTGTTACAGTTACTGTTTTGTCATATATCAGCTCAATGTACTGTTGCAATGTATCGATCTGTGTGGATGGTACGTCAGGCAAGATTTTCACTGTAGCTCAGTACTTGATGAGAATATACAAATTCCCCGTTTTAATTGTGTGGAAATATTAGACAGACTGAGCTTCTGCTCTGGAACTACAAAAGGAAACTGAACTGTTGTCATATCTGAGGAATGCAAATAAATAGAAATGGCTTCAATCTCGCATTACGATCTGCGGTAACTGGGATCAGGTGACCGGTGGTGGGTCTCCCATATCAATATCAGAATCAGGTTTAATAGCACCGGCATGTGTCATGAAATGCGTTGTCTCTGCGGCAGCAGTAGAACCTAATTCATAACCATAGATTTTAACAATTGTGATTTAATATAAGAATATAATTATTACATAGTTAAATTATATAAATAGTACAAAATGAAAAAAGATGTAATAAACTATTTTAGTTGTGTCGACTATTTGACTGACTGGGTTGTTGCTTTGGAAGTAGTGGAGAGAAGCTTAACTGAACTGTACACATTTATGAGAAGCTCAGAGAAATAGAAAAGGCTAAATTCTCACATAAATGGGTCAGACACCCAGAAACATCGGCTGTACTTCAGCAGATAAAAACAGTGGAATGAAACATGCTGAAAATATTGCAGAAAAAAGCATATTGTCCACCACAATGAGAGGACGTGACAGATCCGGATCTCACTGCCTTGTCTGAACGGGCGAAAGATGAAGCTACACGGACACGTAGAGCAGTGACCCGCAGATGCTGCAGATCTACGGAACAACGTGAACAGGAGGCGGGATCACGTGACGGCGGAGGCGGTGACTCCAATTACCCACCACTCTGTGGAAAGAAGCAAACTTGCCGCTCACAACTGCTTCCAACTTAAATGTATTAGACATTTCAACCCCCAGGAAAAATATATCGTCTGTCCACTCTATCTATTCCTCGCGTAATCTTATAAACGTCCATCCAGTCTCACCCCAGCCTGCGCCGCTCCGGAGAAAACAACACAAGTTTGTCCAGCCTCTCGTTATAGCTCATGCCCTCTAATCCAGGCAGTGTCCTGGTAAACCTCTTCTGCGCCCCCTCCAATGCCCCGACATCCTTCCGAGAATGGGGGCGACCAGAACTGTATGAAACACTCCAGATGTGGTCTAACTAGTTTTATAAAACAGTGTTACGAACTGAGTCGTTTTAGAAACGAACCAGCAGCAATAGAGTTCACACTGGAGTCTGTTTTTGAAGTTAAAACTACTCTATTTATTAGTATCTACTTATAACATAGTAAGT
>NW_026779657.1:0-82266 GCF_030144855.1 Hypanus sabinus
CACAGATACAAATATTAGAAATATTTTTAGTAAGAAAGAATGAAAAGTAAGTCCTGGCTGGGAGGGGCTCATCTCTTCCATGCTTGACTCATCATAGAGCCTAATGGCCGAGGGTAAGAATGTCCTCATACAGCGCTCTTTGAGCAGCGCAGTTGTCTTACTCTGTTACTGAAAGTGCTCCTCTGTTCAGCCAAGGTGGCATGCAGAGGGTGAGAAATGTTGTCCAGGGTTTTCCGTAGGGTCCTTTGTTCTAGTTCAGTTTGACTCCTACAACAGGCCAGCATGCTGATGCCATTGCCCCAGCACACCACCGCGTAGAAGACTGTACTGGCGACAACAGACTGGTAGGAGAGGCCTGCACACTCCGAAGGACCTCAGTCTCCTCAGGAGGTAGAGGTGACTCCGGCCCTTCTTGTACACAGCCTCTGAGTTCGTGCTCCACTCAAGTCTGTCATCAGGTGGACCCCCAGGTACCTGTAGGTCCTCACCACGTCCATGTCCTCACCATCAATAGTAACGGAGCAGTGCAGGCCACCATCTCCTTTGTCTACTGAGGCTGAGCCGTGGATGATTCAGCTTGCACCATTTGACAAAAGTCCTCACCAGGGCCCAGGATTCACCCTCCTGTCCTCCCTTTGTACACCAGCTACCATTGAGTCGTCAGAGAACTTCTGCAGATGACATGACTCAGTGTTGAATCTAAAATCCAAGGTAAACAGGAAAGGAGCCAATACAGTCCTCTGTGGGGCCCCAGTGCTGCTTATAGCCACACAGCTCTGAAGTTACACAAACTATTGTCCATTATCCAGGATACAACGGAAGTGCCAACCTGAATTGAACAGAGCTTTCCCCCAGCAGTGAGGGCAGTGTGGGAAGGCACTTCAGAACTGAAAAGACATGATCCTCGCTGTGCTGCCCTGCTTATCCAATGGAGTAGACTCTGTTCTGCAGGTGATGACAGCATCGTCGACTCCAAACTGCAGGGGTCGGAGGTGAGCCAGGACCAGCCTCAATGGGGTCTTCGTGATTTGTGAGGTCAGGGCCACTGGACAGAAGTCATTTAAAACTTTAGATTGACCTTTCTTGGGTACTGGGACCACACATGGTGTTTTCCTCACAGCCGGGACCCTTTCCCGCTGAGACTGAGATTGGAAATGCACTGGAGAAGTCCACACGGCTGCCCAGCACCCTGGGGTTCACACCGCCGCTTTGCTTTGCTGTGTCAGAGTTTCCCAGAGCCCTTCTCACCTGCTCAGTCTGTGTCGGCTGTGAAATTGTGGAAGGTGGGGCTGGGAGAGGTGAAGATTGGACGATAGCAGTTGGTATGTGGAGCTGTGGATGGTAGGTGCAGGACAAGGAGGGGAATGTAGAATGTGGTAGCCTCTGTACATCCATGTGTTGAATTGGAGGGGTAGGAAGGAGGAGGGGAGGCATTGCTGAGGGAGCATTGGGTGCCTCGGCAGCTGGACTGGTGTGCTGAGGGGGGTGTGAACAGGAGGGCAATTGTCAAACCTGTTGAAGAAGTGGTTTAGCATCACACACAAAATGCTGGAGGAACTCGGCAGGCCGGGCGACAACTGTGGAAAGAGTAGAGTCGACATTTTGAGCTGAGACCCTTCAGCAAGAATGGAGAAAGAAATCTGAGGACTGTGTTTAAAAGGTGAGGGAGGGGAGAGAGAGGTGAGGTGCTGGGTGAAACCGGGACGGGGTGGTGGGGGGGAAATAAAGAGCTGGGAATTGATTGATGAAAGAGACTCAGGGCTGAAGGGGGAATCTCATAGGAAGGCCATTGAAGAAAGAAAATTGGAGACGATGCAGGCAAGTGGATAGCCTGAGAGAGGGAACGGGATGGGCAATAGTGAAGGAGTTGGGGGCGGGGGTCATACTGGAAGTTTGAGAAATCGATGTTCACGCCATCAGGTTGGAGGCTACCCAGACGGAATATAAGGTGCTGTTCCTCCAACCCGAGTGTGGCTTCATCGCAGCAGTAGAGCTCGACTACCGGTGCAGTAAAGGCCTCATCTAGTTTTCCATAGATGCTGCTGACCTGCTGAGTTCCTCCAGCATTTTGTGTGTGTTGCTTTGGATTTCCAGCATCTGCAGATCTTCTCTTGTTTGTGAAAGAATTGGTTTAATTCATTAGCCCATTCACGGCTGAATTCCGAGACTCTACAGTTTGGCTGAGTGAAGCTGATAGTTTGCTGATAGCACACCTCCCTTGTGCTACTCTGCCCAAACTTGCTCTGCAGCTCTCTCCTGTATTCCTCCTTAGCCACCTCAATCTTCTCCTTCAGCTCCCTCTGCACAGGTTCAATTCGTGATCTGAAGGCTGTCTTTGTGTGTTTGAGAAGAGCCTTCAGATCATTGGTGACCATGGTTTGTTGTTAGAGAAGCAGCAAACAGACACTTTAATAAATAAGGTCGCTACTAAACAGACTTCATTAAAGTCTGACTCTACCAAAACAAACTCTACTAAAGACTTTCCTAAACAGAGACTTACTAAATAATTTATTTATCACTAAATAAAATGAAGTAAACAGAGCTTGACCTGGATGGTGAGGTCCTCACGTTACTGTGACACTGCATGCGCACGTGTGTGTGTTTCTTTCTCTTTCTTCCTCCCTCGCTCTCTCCCCACCCTACCCCCCTCTCCCCCAACCCCCGCTCTCCCCCCACCCTACCCCCCTCTCCCCAACCCCCGCTCTCCCCCCACCCTACCCCTCTCCCCCAACCTACCCCCTCTCCCCCCACCCTACCCCCTCTCCCCCCACCCTACCCCCTCTCTCCCCACTCCCCGCTCGCCCCAATCCCCTCACTCTCTCCCCAATCCCTGCTTTCTCCCCACCCTACCCCCTCTCTCCCCCTACCCCCTCTCTCCCCCTACCCCCTCTCTCCCCCTACCCCCTCTCTCCCCCTACCCCCTCTCTCCCCCTACCCCCCTCTCTCCCCCTACCCCCCTCTCTCCCCAACCCCCCGCTCTCCCCAACCCCCCCGCTCTCCCCAACCCCCCGCTCTCCCCAACCCCCCCGCTCTCCCCAACGCCCCCGCTCTCCCCAACCCCCGCTCTCTCCCCAACCCCCCACTCTCTCCCCACCCTACCCCGTTCTCTCCCCAACCCCGTTCTCTCCCCACCCCGTTCTCTCCCCAACCCCGTTCTCTCCCCAACCCCGTTCTCTCCCCAACCCCGTTCTCTCCCCTACCCCCTCTCTCCCAAACCCCCGCTCTCTCCCCACCCCACCCCCTGCTCTCCCCCAACCCCCCGCTCTCCCCAATCCCCTCGCTCTCTCCCCAACCCCGCTCTCTCCCCACCCTACCCCCTGCTCTTCCCCAATCCCCCCGCTCTCTCCCCAATCCCCCGCTCTCTCCCCAATCCCCCGCTCTCTCCCCAATCCCCGCTCTCTCCCCAATCCCCCGCTCTCTCCCCAATCCCCCGCTCTCTCCCCAACCCCCTGCTCTCTCCCAACCCCCCCGCTCTCTCCCCAACCCCCCGCTCTCTCCCAACCCCCCGCTCTCTCCCCAACCCCCCGCTCTCCCCTACCCCCGCTCTCTCCCTGCCCTACCCCCGCTCTCTCCCCACCCCCTGCTCTCTCCCCAACCCCCTGCTCTCTCCCCAACCCCCTGCTCTCTCCCCAACCCCTGCTCTCTCCCCAACCCCCCGCTCTCTCCCCAATCCCCCGCTCTCTCCCCAATCCCCGCTCTCTCCCCAATCCCCCGCTCTCTCCCAATCCCCCGCTCTCTCCCCAATCCCCCGCTCTCTCCCAATCCCCGCTCTCTCCCCAATCCCCCGCTCTCTCCCCAATCCCCCGCTCTCTCCCCAATCCCCGCTCTCTCCCCAACCCCCCGCTCTCTCCCCAACCCCCCGCTCTCTCCCCAACCCCCCGCTCTCTCCCCAACCCCCCGCTCTCTCCCCAACCCCCGCTCTCCCCTACCCCCGCTCTCTCCCTGCCCTACCCCCGCTCTCTCCCTGCCCTACCCCCGCTCTCTCCCTGCCCTACCCCCGCTCTCTCCCCACCCTACCCCCTTCTCTCCCCACCCCCCTTCTCTCCCCCAACCCCCTGCTCTCTCCCCAACCCCCTGCTCTCTCCCCAACCCCCTGCTCTCTCCCCAACCCCCTGCTCTCTCCCCAACCCCCTGCTCTCTCCCCAACCCCCTGCTCTCTCCCCAACCCCCTGCTCTCTCCCCAACCCCCCGCTCTCTCCCCAACCCCCCCGCTCTCTCCCCAACCCCCCCGCTCTCTCCCCAACCCCCCTCTCTCTCCCCAATCCCCCCTCTCTCTCTACCCAATCCCTCCCTCCCTTTCTCTCTTTCACCTATGAAAGCAGTTTTTGGGGTTTAGCAGATTACTTCAGATTTGATCTGAGCAACAGGTCCACAGACCAGAAACGGGACTGAGCCGAACGTCTGCATATGCAGGAACCAGTCACTGCCGGGGTGTAATGGTGAGAAGATTGCAAATACCGATTTGTCTGAATTGTCCTGAATTTTCTTTGACCTTTAGCTTGTAAAACGTGGGTCGTGTTGGGCACAGGCAGATCTTTCACTGAAAGCATCTCCATGTGATAGCTGCTGTGCCTTGTTCTGTTAAATAACCAGGCTGCTTCATGTCTACCCGTACTTTCCTTCAGTGACGTCATTCACAGAATGTATGTGAGAGATACTACGTCCCTGCTTGGTACTACGCACCTATCCATCGGAGTTGGTGTTGCTGTATCGCGGTGGAGATGCAGTTGGTGCTTCTCTCCTTCCTCAAAGTCTTTTGTAAGCTGGTATTATTCCAGGGCTTTCGGGTGGTCCGTGATTCAGACTTAAATAGTGACGTAGGAAGGACAACTGCTCTGTAGACCTAAAGTTTTGTTTGGACCTGTAGGTTGTGGTCTTCGTGAACTCTTTTCCTTAATCTCCACTAGCACTATTCAGGCAGCGGTTGACCTCAGTCTCTGTCTGCTTTTGAGGAGAGAGTGCTGGCCAAGGCAGGGAAAGTGTCTGCAGTTTCAAAGATGATATTGTCAACTTTTATGCGGGTTGGATAAATGGCAGGTTGGGTAGTGGCTGTTAACAAGAACGAGAACTGCAGTACAGAACCAGGCCCTCTGCACTTTCCTGACACACATTCCCAGAGTCAGACGCCGAGTGAACTCTCTTTGCACTGCCCTTCAGCCCATCTAGTCCATGCTGAACCACTTAAACTGCCTAATCCCATCGACCTGAACCTAGACCATAGGCTTCCATAACCCTCCCATCCTTGTTGCTATACAAACTTATCTTGATCTTTGAAATCAAAATGTGGATGACGAGCTCATAGCTCCCCAAACAGATTTACTCTCGGTTGAGCCCCTGGTGGGCAGAGGAAACGCTTTAAAGATGACATCAATAATCAGCCTGAAGAAATGCAAAGGGACATCTAAAAACTGGGAAGACACTGCACTCGATAGATCCACCCGGAGGAAATCTGTTCAACAGGGAGCAGCCCTACGAGATCGACCTTCGCTGTATCGCAGAGGACAAGCGGCAGCTGTGAAAGGAGAGAGTGAGCAACCAAAAGACTCAACAACGAATCACAGCCACCAAGAGCATGTGGATCCCAGATCGGCCTCTACAGCCACCCGACGACCCACCAATACCCAACCCCTCAGGAGACATCACACTCAACTTGAGTGATCACTATTGTGTATCTGTGTCTGTATGCCTCTGTGATACGGTGTGTGACTCTCTCTCTCCCTGTCTGTGATACTGTCTGTCTGTCTGTGACTCTCTCTCTGTGATAGTCTCTCCCTGTCTGTGATACTGTGTGTCTGTCTGTCTGTGACTCTCTCTCTGTGATAGTCTGTCCCTGTCTGTAATACTGTCTGTCTCTCTGTGATATTGTGTGTCTGTCTGTCTGTGACTCTCTCTCTGTGATAGTCTGTCCCTGTCTGTGAAACTGTCTGTCTCTCTGTCTGTCTGTGACTCTCTCTCTCTGATAGTCTGTCCCTGTCTGTGATACTGTCTGTCTCTCTGTGATATTGTGTGTCCCTCTGTCTGTCTGTGACTCTCTCTCTGTGATAGTCTGTCCCTGTCTGTGATACTGTCTGTTTCTCTGTGATATTGTGTGTCTCTGTCTGCCTCTGTGATTCTGCCTGTATCTCTCTCTAATACTGTGTGTTTCATGTTGTCGACACTGAATCAGTGTCTGTGTTGCTTGTCTTTGTGTCTGTTTCTATAATAGTTTCTTCATCTCTGAATGTGCCTGTGTGTGTATCTTTGTGTGTCCCTCTCCCTCTGCCCCACTCTCCCCTCTCCCTTCCACCTCTAACCCTCTCCCATCCCCCTCCCCCCACTCTCCCCCTCTCTCTCCCCCACATCCCTTACCCTGCCTCATTTTCCCCTTTCTCTCCAATCTCCCCCATGCCTCCCACTCTCTGCCCCCTTTCCTAAACTCCCACTCTCACCCTCTCTCCTTCTTTCCCCCTTCCCCTACTCTCCCTGTCCTACCCCTCTCTCCCCTTACCCCTCTCCCTCTCTTTTCTCCCCGTTCCCTCTTCCTTCACCTACACCCCTCCCTCCCCTCCCTCCGGTCTCCTCCATCCCACACCTCCCCCACCCCCTTTCTCCCTTCCACGTCTCCTCCATCCCCCTCCCTCACCCCTCTCTACTCTCTCACTGTATGTCACTCTTTGTGAAACGGCCTCTGCGTCCCCATGTGATTCTTTCTCTGACACCGTGTGTGAGAGAGAATAGGCACATGTATGATGTCTGCCCATCTCTGTTTCTGTGTGTGTGTGTGTCCCTCTGTGCATTATGTCTGTGACAGTTTATGTATGAATGTCTCTGCTTCAGTCTCTCTCACCCCTCCTTTGTTTTTCTGTCTTGCTCTGTCTTTCTCCCCCCTTGTGATTGTAACTCACTGTGGGGACTCTCTCTGTCTGTTTCTGTCTCTCGCTCTCTCTCTCTCTGTCTCTATCTCTCCCTCTGTCTCTCTCTCTCTGCCCCTCTCTCTCTCCCTCTGTCTCCCTCTATCTCTGTCTCTCTCTATCTCTCTCTGCCTCTCTCTCTGTCTGTCTCTCTCACTCTGTCTCTGTCTGTCTGCCTGTCTCTTTCTCTGCCTCTCTCTCTCTATCTCTCTCTCTGTCTCTGTCTGTCTCTCTCACTCTGTCTCTGTCTCTCTCTCTCTGTCTCTCTGACTCTGCCTCTCTCTCTCTCTCTCTCTCTCTCTCTCTCTGCCTCCCTCCCTCCTTGTATTACTGTGTGGGATGGTGTGTCTCTTTCCTGTCTGTGTCTTTCTCTCCTGCTATGATACTGTGTGCGTGTCTGTTTGCGAAAGTGTCTTTCTCTCTGTGTGAGAGATACGATGTGTCGCTCCATGAGACTGTGTGATACTGTGGCAAGTTGACCTCTGTGTGTTTGTGTGTGTCTGTCTTGTCTCATCTGTTTCTCTCATCTCTCTGTGTCTCTCTTTCTGTCACTGTCTCCCTCTCTCTGTGTCTCTGTATTTCTCTCTCTCCCTCTTTCTGTGTGTGTGTGTGTGTCTCTCTCTCTCTCTCTGTGTCTCTGTCTGTGTGTGTCTCTCTCTCTATGTGTCTCTGTATCTCTCCCTCTTTCTGTGTGTGTGTGTCTCTCTCTCCCTTTCTGTTTGTCTCTCTCTCTCTCCCACTTTCTGTGTCTCTGTGTCTCTCTCTTTATCTGTGTTTGTGTGTGTCTCTCTCTCTCTGTGTCTCTGTCTGTCTGTCTGAGTGTGTCTCTCATCTGTGTTCCTCTCAGTCTGTCTCTCCCCCCACATGATACCCTGTGTGTACCGGTGTATGTGAGTGAGTCTCTGCATTCACTTAGCCCAACTGCCAGGAATTCTGTGCATATTTCCTTACATGGGAAAGGCTCCCAGAGAATTCCGTCACTGGAAAAATCTCCTCCCTTTGCCAAAAACTTCCGGCCGTTAGTGGATGTCAGGTCTGGAGTCAGAGGGAGGGAGAGTCAGCCAGCTTCACGGACCGAGAGGGAGGAGGGGGAGAAGAGTGGCACCATGGAGGATCTCGGTGAGTGGCAGAGAGGGGAGAGGAGGGGGGAGTGAGTCGGGTTCTGTGGGGGTAGTTTATCTGAGACTGTGCCAACTCTTATTTCCTCCTTCACCCCCCAACATGCAATGTGCCCTCCTCCCTCCCTCCGTTCCTGCGGTGCTCCTTCCCAGGCACTCCCTCTTTACGAACCCTCCAGCAGCGCTCCCTCTTCCTCTCCTCCCTCTCCTGAGGCCAGCACTCCTTCCCTCCCAGCTGCCCCCTCCCACAGCACTTGCTCCAGGGAGGAGAGAGAGGGTGGGATGCAGATAGAAGGAGGCAGAAATGAGAATGTGAGAGATTAAAGAGAGGGAGGCAGAGGGTAGGGACAGAGGGAAAGAGGAAACTGGGTGGGATAGGGAGTTGGTGTAGACACAGATAGCATTATGGGATCTCCACACTGTGTCTGACCCCGGGAGTGTGTGATGGGACGGTGTGGAGGGAGATTCACTCTGTGTCTGACCCCGGGAGTGTGTGATGGGACGGTGTGGAGGGAGATTGACTCTGTGTCTGACCCCGGGAGTGTGTGATGGGACGGTGTGGAGGGACATTCACTCTGTGTCTGACCCCGGGAGTGTGTGATCGGACGGTGTGGAGGGAGATTCACTCTGTGTCTGACCCTGGGAGAGTGTGATGGGATGGTGTGGAGGGAGATTCACTATGTGTCTGATCCCCGGGAGTGTGTGATGGGACGGTGTGGAGGGAGCTTCACTCTGTGTCTGACCCTGGGAGTGTGTGATGGGACGTTGTGGAGGTAGATTCACTCTGTCTGACCCCGGGAGTGTGTGATGGGACGGTGTGGAGGGAGATTCACTCTGTGTCTGACCCTGGGAATGTGTGATGGGATGGTGTGGAGGGAGATTCACTCTGTGTCTGACCCTGGGAATGTGTGATGGGATGGTGTGGAGGGAGATTCACTCTGTGTCTGACCCTGGGAGAGTGTGATGGGATGGTGTGGAGGGAGATTCACTCTGTGTCTGATCCCGGGAGTGTGTGATGGGACGGTGTGGAGGGAGCTTCACTCTGTGTCTGACCCCGGGAGTGTGTGATGGGACGGTATGGAGGGAGCTTCACTCTGTGTCTGACCCTGGGAGTGTGTGATGGGACGGTGTGGAGGTAGATTCACTCTGTCTGACCCCGGGAGTGTGTGATGGGACGGTGTGGAGGGAGATTCACTCTGTGTCTGACCCCGGGAGTGTGTGATGGGAAGGTGTGGAGGGAGATTCACTCTGTGTCTGACCCTGGGAATGTGTGATGGGACGGTGTGGAGGGAGATTCACTCTGTGTCTGATCCCGGGAGTGTGTGGTGGGATGGTGTGGAGGGAGCTTCACTCTGTGTCTGACCTTGGGAGTGTGTAATGGGATGGTGTGGAGGGAGCTTCACCCCTGCTTCTGACCCTGGGAGTGTGTGATGGGACAGTGTGGAGGGAGCTTCACTCTGTGTCTGACCTTGGGAGTGTGTGATGGGACGGTGTGGAGGGAGCTTCACCCTGCATCTGACCCTGGGAGTGATTG
Organism: Hypanus sabinus; assembly: GCF_030144855.1. NCBI lineage: Eukaryota > Metazoa > Chordata > Chondrichthyes > Myliobatiformes > Dasyatidae > Hypanus > Hypanus sabinus. Next base: position 9,543 of record NW_026779657.1, read on the forward strand.
ATGGGACTGTGTGGAGGGAGATTCACTCTGTGTCTGACCCCGGGAATGTGTGATGGGACGGTGTGGAGGGAAATTCAGTCTGTGTGTGACCCTGGGAGTGTGTGATGGGACGGTGTGGAGGGAGCTTCACTCTGTGTCTGACCCTGGGAGTGTGTGATGGGATGGTGTGGAGGGTGATTCACTCTGTGTCTGACCCTGGGAGTGTGTGATGGGATGTTGTGGAGGGAGATTCACTCTGTGTCTGACCCCGGGAGTGTGTGATGGGACGGTGTGGAGGGTGATTCACTCTGTATCTGACCCTGGGAGTGATTGATGGGACAGTGTGGAGGGAGATTCACTCTGTGTCTGACCCTTTTTTTTTATTACAAAATCCTTTATTACAAATTTCGGTGCTATACAATATATACAAAACAGTGGCAAACACAATTACTGCACTACAAATAGACAATAGACATTACACCAGAATGTTGCCATCCCTATCCACGATGGCATTTACACCCCGCGGAGCCCAACGGTCTCGAAACTCCTCCAAGGCCACTGTGGACTGCGCGTGTTCCTTTTCAATAGTTACCCGAGCACGAACATACCCCCTAAACATTGCCAGGCAGTCTGCCCGGGGAGATCCTCCCGCCACCCGTTTCCAAGACCCTCGGATGGCGGATTTCGCCAGCCCCAGGAGCAAGTTGACTAGGACATCCTCATCCCTCCGTGCCCCCTTCCTTACTGGATGACCATATATAAACAGGGTGGGACTAAAATGCAGCCAGAAGGCGAGAAGCAGCCCACGCAAATATGCAAAAAGAGGCTGCAGCCTCACACACTCCATGTACATGTGGTACACGGTCTCCTCCAGCCCGCAGAAGTGGCATGCGGGTGGGAAGTCCATGTACAAACTGAAAAACTTATTGCAGGGCACTGCCCTATGCAGTACCCTCCAGCCGAGATCCCCCAGGTGCATGGGAAGAACCCCGGCGTAAAGGGACTTCCAGTGGGGACCCTCCTCACCTCTGGGTGGAAGGACTGACCGCCATGGCGTGTCGGGACGGTGTACAAGGGCAAGGAAGTGGAGGATGTGGAGTAGCAGTGGAGGGAGCTTCACTCTGTGTCTGACCCCGGGAGTGTGTGATGGGACGGTGTGGAGGGGGATTCACTCTGTGTCTGACCCCGGGAGTGTGTGATGGGACGGTGTGGAGGGGGATTCACTCTGTGTCTGACCCCGGGAGTGTGTAATGGGACGGTGTGGAGGGAGCTTCACTCTGTGTCTGACCCCGGGAGTGATTGATGGGACAGTGTATTTCTGGACACTGTGGTTTTGGATATCAGCCTAATTCATACACTCACACACATACACAGACACTATCTTTCATTGCAGGACCACAAAGTCATTTCCTCTGAGAAGCATCTTAAACTCTGTGGGGTGGTGTAGGGTTTTACCCGTGATCACTCAGTGCAGCTCCCGGTTGGGAGATGTGTTGAATAATATTTGTAAAAAATGTGCTCTGTAGGTTTCTGTGCCAATCCGACCCTTCAGTTGGGAGAGAGTCACATATTGGGGACTGACGGTAAACTGCCACTCCCTGAATCATTGTTGGGGTCCAGGACCTTTTCCACATCTCTCAACTGCCCCTCCCTGTCTCTCCCTCCCCTTGTCTCAACCCCTCTTCCCTAACCTTCTCTCAAACACCAGCTCCATCTCTGCTCTCCCCTGTCTCTTGACCCCTCACCCCTTCTCTTAACCTCTTCTGCTGATCTACGGACCCCTCACCCCCTTCCCTGTATCTCAACCACCCCACCATCTTCCCTCCCTCTCCTGTCTCCCACCACCTGCCTCGCTCTCGATCTCCTTCCTTTGTTACCTCCCTCAGCCAGTGAGGGCTTCACACACCCTCGGTCCAAGAATCGAGGCAGGAAGCCACTGACAATGGAGTGGGTTATAAATAGGCCCTTGGCCTTCCTGAGTCAGTTCTCCCTGAATCTCCTCCTCCCAGGACAGAGATGCCAGGATTGCTTCTTCTCTCCCAGCCCGGACTCGCCCCTCTGTGCCCAGGATGAATTCAGTCACTGATGGGCCCGGGCTCCTGGTTCAGTAATGATTCTGCAGGCTGACACCAGGCCTCAGTGCCTGGGCCCAAAGTCATTTTAAGCCTGGGATCCAGGCCTTGAGGTCAGGCTGGGCTCAGAGGTTGCACTCCCCTCCCTCTTCCACCCTTTCCAACACCCCACACGCCCTATCCCAACACTGCATGCCCAAATCAGTCCCCCCCTTATATCACTGCTCTCTTCCTCAGTTCCTTCCCCTTGTTTACCCCTCCTCACTCACTTGAGACCCCTTCCCTCCATAGTCCACTCTCCCTTTCTCACTAAACCCTGTGTCCGCTCCCCTTTCCTCTCTGAACCCCTTTCTCTTTCCCATCCCACTCCTCTCCCTCCTCTCCATTTGTCATCACCCTCCCCTCTACCTCCCATTGCACTCCTATTCGACTCCCCTCACACTCCTCTCCCATTCTCCTTTCTCCCCTCCTTTACCTCCCACTTCCTTCTCCTTCCACTCCTCTCCCCTCCCACTTCCTTCCTCTCCCTTATCCCCTGCCGTCCCTTCCATTCCCCTCCACTCTTCACCCTTTCCTCCCACTCTACTCCTCCTTTCTCCACTTCTCCCATTCTCTCTCTCCCTTCCTCCTGCCTTCTCCTCTCATCTCTCCCTGTGCCCCTCCCCTCACTCCTACACCCCAACTCCCCATATGCCACTCCCTCGCACTCTCCCTCACTCCTACACCAACTCCCCTTTCCTTCCTGCACCCCTCCCTCCCCCTCACATTAACTCCCCATCTCTCTGCCCCTCCCTCTCACTCCTACACACTAACTCCCCATCTCTCCCTCTGCCCCTCCCTCCCTCCCCCTCACTCCTACACACTAACTCCCCATCTCCCTCTACCCCTCCCTCCCCCTCACTCCTACACACTAACCCCATCTCTCCCTCTATCCCTCCCTCCCTCCCCTCACTCCTACACACTAACTCCCCATCTCTTCCTCTGCCCCTCCCTCCCTCCCCCTCACTCCTACACACTAACCGCATCTCTCCCTCTATCCCTCCCTCCCTCCCCTCACTCCTACACACTAACTCCTCATCTCTCCCTCTGCCCCTCCCTCCCTCCTACACACTAACTCCCCATCACTTCCTCTGCCCCTCCCTCCCCCCACTCCTACACACTAACTCTTCATCTCTCCCTCTGCCCCTCCCTCCCTCCCCCTCACTCCTACACACCAACTCCCCATCTCTTCCTCTGCCCCCTCCCTCCCCCCACTCCTACACACTAACTCCCCATCTCTTCCTCTGCCCCTCCCTCCCTCCCCCCACTCCTACACACTAACTCCCCATCTCTCCCTCTGCCCCTCCCTCCCTCCCCCTCACTCCTACACACTAACTCCCCATCTCTTCCTCTGCCCCTCCCTCCCTCCCCCCACTCCTACACACTAACCCCATCTCTCCCTCTGCCCCTCCCTCCCTCCCCCCACTCCTACACACTAACCCCATCTCTCCCTCTGCCCCTCCCTCCCTCCCTCCCTCCCTCCCACACACTAACTCCTCATCTCTCCCTCTGCCCCTCCCTCCCTCCCCCTCACTCCTACACACTAACCCCATCTCTCCCTCTGCCCCTCCCTCCCTCCCTCCCACACACTAACTCCTCATCTCTCCCTCTGCCCCTCCCTCCCTCCCCCTCACTCTTACACACTAACTCCCCATCTCTTCCTCCCTCCCCTCACTCCTACACACTAACCCCATCTCTCCCTCTGCCCCTCCCTCACTCCTACACACTAACTCCTAATCTCTCCCTCTGCCCCTCCCTCCCTCCCCCCACTCCTCCTGGATGGAGGGGCGAGTGTACAGCGGGATCGAGGTCTGAGTCTGTGACTGCCTGAAGATGGCCTTTGCACGCTGGCCATCGTCAGCTGGAGTGTTGAGTGTTAAAATCAGGAAGTTTCATTGCAGTTTTATAAAACCCTGGTCCGGACACGTCTGGAGTATTGCATTCAGTCTGGTCAGGGAGGCTCGGGCTGGTAGGGGAGGGTGCAAAAGAAATTCGCCAGGACCTTGAGGCTATAACGGGAGGCTGGGCGAATTTGCCGCCGAGGCTGAGGGGGGATCTCACAGAGGCTGATAAGATCATGAGAGGCACAGGCACAGGAGACAGCCGGTAACTTCACCCCCAGGGTCAAAATCAGAGGGCACACTTTGTTTTTCTTAACACAGAGTGAGTGCCAGTTCTTGAGAATGTAGAACAGGATGTGCAAGAACAGGGCCTTCAGCCCTTAATTAAATTAGTTTAATTAATTAAACTTTGACATGATCAAACCCGAACTAAACTAACCCCTTCTGCCGACACAGTGTCCACACCCCTCCATTCCCTGCACATCCTTGTGTCTATCTCTCTATCATATCAAACTCCAGCACCACTCTGCCCTGCAAATCTCCTTTGGCCTCAGCTGTCCCCCACCTTAAATAAATACTCTCTGGTAAAAGACATTTCAACCTTGGGGAAAAAGATATTGGCCACTCTATGACGCTCTCAATCTTATAAACCTCGAATCAGAGTCCTGCCTCTGGCCCGAATATCGACTGTACTTCTTTTCCACGGACGCTGCCTGGCCTGCTGAGTTCCTCCAGCATTTTAGTGTGTGTTGACATCAAAACAACATGTTTGTCCCCCCTCTCCTTGTAGCACGTCTTCTAATCCAGGCAGCAACCTGGTAAACCCCAAATGCACCCTCCCCAAAGCCCCACCCCCATCCGTCCAGTATCAGGGCAACCAGAGTTTCTCCAAGGGCAAAGAGGCCTCGGTCACGGCCCTAACATCCAGCCCAGAATCAGTGAATGGGCTGTGTGACTGGAGATGTTTGGGGGCTGGGGCTGAGTCCTGCTCCAGAGAAATATTCCACTGACTCATCCTGAAGGAATTCTGCCTCAGGCTGGGAATCTCTCCACGTCATCTGGAGCAGAGCAGTGGTCCGGAGACTGGGAGAATTCTCAGCACACACACCTTCACATACACAAATAGCATTAAGGTCAAGCCATTTCTCCTCTGAAAGTATCACAGGACGGATGAACAATTAACTTCTGGAAAGCTAAATTCTGCAAAGCAAGGAGAGGGGTCACTGAGGGACAGAGTGAGGGAGCTGGGTTAACGTCAGTGAGGACACAGGGCACGGAGGTACAGGGGTCACCGAGGGACGGTGCGAGGGAGCTGGATTAATGTCAGCGGTGATACAGTCAGTGACACAGGGCGATGGGGGAGAGGGGTCACTGAGGGATGGTGTGAGGGAGCTGGATTAACGTCAATAGTGATACAGTCAGTGACACAGGGCACAGAGGGGGAGGGGTCACTGAGGGACGGTGTGAGGGAGCTGGATTAACGTCAATAGTGATACAGTCAGTGACACAGGGCACAGAGGGGGAGGGGTCACTGACGGACGGTGTGAGGGAGCTGGGTTAACGTCAGTGGGGATACAGTCAGTGACACAGGGCACAGAGGGGGAGGGGTCACTGAGGGACGGTGTGAGGGAGCTGGATTAACGTCAATAGTGATACAGTCAGTGACACAGGGCACAGAGGAGGAGGGGTCACTGACGGACGATGTGAGGGAGCTGGGTTAACGTCAGTGGGGATACAGTCAGTGACACAGGGTGATGGGGAGGGGAGGGGGTCATTGAGGGATGATGTGAGGGAGCTGGGTTAACGTCAGTGGGGATACAGTCAGTGACGCAGGGTGATGGGGAGGGGAGGGGGTCACTGAGGGATGATGTGAGGGAGCTGGGTTAACGTCAATGGTGACACAGGGTGTAGGGGGAGAGGGGTCACTGAGAGACGGTGTGGGAGTTGGGTTAACGTCAGTGGGGATACAGTCAGTGACACTGGGCAATGGGAGAGAGGGGTCACTGAGGGACGGTGTGTGGGAGCTGGGTTTACGTCAGTGGGGATACAGTCAGTGACACAGGGCGATGGGGGAGAGGGGTCACTGAGGGACGTGTCAGGGAGCTGGGTTACCATCAGTGGGGATACAGTCAGTGACGCAGGGTGATGGGGAGGGGAGGGGGTCACTGAGGGATGATGTGAGGGAGCTGGGTTAAAGTCAGTGGGGATACAGTCAGTGACGCAGGGTGATGGGGAGGGGAGGGGGTCACTGAGGAATGATGTGAGGGAGCTGGGTTAACGTCAATGGTGACACAGGGTGTAGGGGGAGAGGGGTCACTGAGGGACGGTGTGAGGTAGCTGGGTTAACGTCAGTGGGGATAAAGACAGTGACGCAGGGTGATGGGGAGGGGAGGGGGTCACTGAGGGATGATGTGAGGGAGCTGGGTTAACGTCAATAGTGACACAGGGTGTAGGGGGAGAGGGGTCACTGAGAGACGGTGTGAGGGAGCTGGGTTAACGTCAGTGGGGATACAGTCAGTGACACAGGGCAATGGGGGAGAGGGGTCATTGAGGGACGTGTGAGGGAGCTGGGTTACCGTCAGTGGGGATACAATCAGTGACGCAGGGTGATGGGGAGGGGAGGGGGTCACTGAGGGATGATGTGAGGGAGCAGGGTTAACGTCAGTGGGGATACAGTCAGTGACGCAGGGTGATGGGGAGGGGAGGGGGTCACTGAGGGATGATGTGAGGGAGCTGGGTTAACGTCAATGGTGACACAGGGTGTAGGGGAAGAGGGGTCACTGAGAGACGGTGTCAGGGAGCTGGGTTAACGTCAGTGGTGCCACAGGGTGATGGGGGAGAGGGGTCACTAAGGGACGGTGTGAGGGAGCTGGGTTAACGTCAATGGTGATACAGTCAGTGACAGGGCGATGGGGAGAGGGGTCACTGAGGGACGGTGTGAGGGAGCTGGATTAACATCAATAGTGATACAGTCAGTGACACAGGGCGATGGGGGAGAGAGGTCTGAGGGACGGTGTGAGGGAGCTGGGTTAATGACAGTGTTGACACGGGGTGTCAAGGGAGAGGGATCGCTGAGGGACGGTGTGAGGGAGCTGGGTTAACGTCAGTGGTGATAGATGCAGTGACAGGGCGATGGGGGAGAGGGGTCACTGACGGATGGTGTGAGGGAGCTGGGTTAACGTCAGTGGGGATACAGTCAGTGACACTGGGCAATGGGGGAGAGGGGTCACTGAGGGACGGTGTGAGGGAGCTGGATTAACATCAATAGTGATACAGTCAGTGACACAGGGCGATGGGGGAGAGAGGTCTGAGGGACGGTGTGAGGGAGCTGGGTTAACGTCAGTGGTGATAGATGCAGTGACAGGGCGATGGGGGAGAGGTGTCACTGAGGGTCGGTGTGAGGGAGCTGGGTTAACGTCAGTGGGGATACAGTCTGTGACACTGGGCAATGGGGGAGAGGGGTCACTGAGGGACGGTGTGAGGCAGCTGGGTTAACGTCAGTGGGGAATAAGTCAGTGACACAGGGCAATGGGGTAGAGGGGTCATTGAGGGACGTGTGAGCGAGCTGGGTTAATGTCAGTGGGGATACAGTCAGTGACACAGGGCAATGGGGGAGAGGGGTCACTGAGGGACGGTGTGAGGGAGCTGGGTTAACGTCAATGGTGATACAGTCAGTGACACAGTGTGATGGGGAGGGGAGGGGGTCACTGAGAGATGGTGTGAGGGAGCTGGGTTAACGTCAGTGGAGATACAGGGCGGAGGGGGAGAGGGGTCACTGTGGGACGGTGTGAGGGAGATATATTAACGTCAATAGTGATACAGTCAGTGACACATGGAGATGGGGGAGAGGGGTCACTGAGGGATGGTGTGAGGGAGATAGATTAACGTCAATAGTGATACAGTTAGTGACACATGGAGATGGGGGAGAGGGGTCACTGAGGGATAGTGTGAGGGAGCTAGGTGAACGTCAGTGGAGATACATGGCGATGGGGGAGAGGGGTCACTGAGGGACAGTGTGAGGGAGCTGGGTTAACGTCAGTGGGGATACAGTCAGTGACACAGGGCAATGGGGGAGAGGGGTCACTGAGGGACGGTGTGAGCAAGCTGGGTTAACGTCAATGGTGATACAGTCAGTGACAGGGCGATGGGGGAGAGGGGTCACTGACGGATGGTGTGAGGGAGCTGGGTTAACGTCAGTGGGGATACAGTCAGTGACACAGGGCAATGGGGGAGAGGGGTCACTGAGGGACGGTGTGAGGGAGCTAGGTTAACGTCAGTGGGGATACAGTCAGTGACACAGGGCAATGGGGGAGAGGGGTCACTGAGGGACGTGTCAGGGAGCTGGGTTACCATCAGTGGGGATACAGTCAGTGACGCAGGGTGATGGGGAGGGGAGGGGGTCACTGAGGGATGATGTGAGGGAGCTGGGTTAAAGTCAGTGGGGATACAGTCAGTGACGCAGGGTGATGGGGAGGGGAGGGGGTCACTGAGGGATGATGTGAGGGAGCTGGGTTAACGTCAATGGTGACACAGGGTGAGGGGGGAGAGGGGTCACTGAGGGACGGTGTGAGGGAGCTGGGTTAACGTCAATGGTGATACAGTCAGTGACACAGGGCCATGTGGGAGAGGGGTCACTGAGGGATGGTGTGAGGGAGCTGGGTTAACGTCAGTTGTGATAGAGGCAGTGACAGGGCGATGGGGGAGAGGGGTCACTGACGGATGGTGGGAGGGAGCTGGGTTAACGTCAGTGGTGATACAGTCAGTGACACTGGGCAATGGGGGAGAGGGGTCACTGAGGGACGGTGTGAGGTAGCTGGGTTAACGTCAGTGGGGATACAGTCAGTGACGCAGGGTGATGGGGAGGGGAGGGGGTCACTGAGGGATGATGTGAGGGAGCTGGGTTAACGTCAATAGTGACACAGGGTGTAGGGGGAGAGGGGTCACTGAGAGACGGTGTGAGAGAGCTGGGTTAACGTCAGTGGGGATACAGTCAGTGACACAGGGCAATGGGGGAGAGGGGTCATTGAGGGACGTGTGAGGGAGCTGGGTTACCGTCAGTGGGGATACAGTCAGTGACGCAGGGTGATGGGGAGGGGAGGGGGTCACTGAGGGATGATGTGAGGGAGCTGGGTTAACGTCAGTGGGGATACAGTCAGTGACGCAGGGTGATGGGGAGGGGAGGGGGTCACTGAGGGATGATGTGAGGGAGCTGGGTTAACGTCAATGGTGACACAGGGTGTAGGGGAAGAGGGGTCACTGAGAGACGGTGTGAGGGAGCTGGGTTAACGTCAGTGGTGATAGATGCAGTGACAGGGCGATGGGGGAGAGGGGTCACTGACGGATGGTGTGAGGGAGCTGGGTTAACGTCAGTGGGGATACAGTCAGTGACAGGGCGATGGGGGAGAGCGGTCACTGACGGATGGTGTGAGGGAGCTGGGTTAACGTCAGTGGGGATACAGTCAGTGACACAGGGCAATGGGGGAGAGGGGTCACTGAGGGACGTGTCAGGGAGCTGGGTTACCATCAGTGGGGATACAGTCAGTGACGCAGGGTGATGGGGAGGGGAGGGGGTCACTGAGGGATGATGTGAGGGAGCTGGGTTAAAGTCAGTGGGGATACAGTCAGTGACGCAGGGTGATGGGGAGGGGAGGGGGTCACTGAGGAATGATGTGAGGGAGCTGGGTTAACGTCAATGGTGACACAGGGTGAGGGGGGAGAGGGTTCTCTGAGAGACGGAGTGAGGGAGCTGGGTTAACGTCAGTGGTGACACAGGGTGAGGGGGGAGAGGGATCACTGAGGGACGGTGTGAGGGAGCTGGGTTAACGTCAATGGTGATACAGTCAGTGACACAGGGCCATGTGGGAGAGGGGTCACTGAGGGATGGTGTGAGGGAGCTGGGTTAACGTCACTAGTGATACAGTCAGTGACACAGGGCGATGGGGGAGAGAGGTCTGAGGGACGGTGTGAGGGAGCTGGGTTAACGTCAGTGGTGATAGATGCAGTGACAGGGCGATGGGGGAGAGGGGTCACTGACGGATGGTGTGAGGGAGCTGGGTTAACGTCAGTGGGGATACAGTCAGTGACACTGGGCAATGGGGGAGAGGGGTCACTGAGGGACGGTGTGAGGCAGCTGGGTTAACGTCAGTGGGGAATAAGTCAGTGACACAGGGCAATGGGGTAGAGGGGTCATTGAGGGACGTGTGAGCGAGCTGGGTTAATGTCAGTGGGGATACAGTCAGTGACACAGGGCAATGGGGGAGAGGGGTCACTGAGGGACGGTGTGAGGGAGCTGGGTTAACGTCAATGGTGATACAGTCAGTGACACAGGGCAATGGGGGATAGGGGTCACTGAGGGACGGTGTGAGAAAGCTGGATTAACGTCAATAGTGATACAGTCAGTGACACAGGGTGATGGGGAGGGGAGGGGGTCACTGAGAGATGGTGTGAGGGAGCTGGGTTAACGTCAGTGGAGATACAGGGCGTAGGGGGAGAGGGGTCACTGTGGGACGGTGTGAGGGAGATATATTAACGTCAATAGTGATACAGTCAGTGACACATGGAGATGGGGGAGAGGGGTAACTGAGGGATGGTGTGAGGGAGATAGATTAACGTCAATAGTGATACAGTCAGTGACACATGGAGATGGGGGAGAGGGGTCACTGAGGGATAGTGTGAGGGAGCTAGGTGAACGTCAGTGGAGATACATGGCGATGGGGGAGAGGGGTCACTGAGGGACAGTGTGAGGGAGCTGGGTTAACGTCAGTGGGGATACAGTCAGTGACACTGGGCAATGGGGGAGGGGGTCACTGAGGGACGGTGTGAGGGAGCTGGGTTAACGTCAATAGTGATACAGTCAGTGACACAGGGCAATGGGGGAGAGGGGTCACTGAGGGACGGTGTGAGGAAGCTGGGTTAACGTCAATGGTGATACAGTCAGTGACAGGGCGATGGGGGAGAGGGGTCACTGACGGATGGTGTGAGGGAGCTGGGTTAACGTCAGTGGGGATACAGTCAGTGACACAGGGCAATGGGGGAGAGGGGTCACTGAGGGACGGTGTGAGGGAGCTAGGTTAACGTCAGTGGGGATACAGTCAGTGACACAGGGCAATGGGGGAGAGGGGTCACTGAGGGACGTGTCAGGGAGCTGGGTTACCATCAGTGGGGATACAGTCAGTGACGCAGGGTGATGGGGAGGGGAGGGGGTCACTGAGGGATGATGTGAGGGAGCTGGTTTAAAGTCAGTGGGGATACAGTCAGTGACGCAGGGTGATGGGGAGGGGAGGGGGTCACTGAGGAATGATGTGAGGGAGCTGGGTTAACGTCAATGGTGACACAGGGTGAGGGGGGAGAGGGGTCACTGAGGGACGGTGTGAGGGAGCTGGGTTAACGTCAATGGTGATACAGTCAGTGACACAGGGCAATGTGGGAGAGGGGTCACTGAGGGATGGTGTGAGGGAGCTGGGTTAACGTCAGTGGGGATACAGTCAGTGACGCAGGGTGATGGGGAGGGGAGGGGGTCACTGAGGGATGATGTGAGGGAGCTGGGTTAACGTCAATAGTGACACAGGGTGTAGGGGGAGAGGGGTCACTGAGAGACGGTGTGAGAGAGCTGGGTTAACGTCAGTGGGGATACAGTCAGTGACGCAGGGTGATGGGGAGGGGAGGGGGTCACTGAGGGATGATGTGAGGGAGCTGGGTTAACGTCAGTGGGGATACAGTCAGTGACGCAGGGTGATGGGGAGGGGAGGGGGTCACTGAGGGATGATGTGAGGGAGCTGGGTTAACGTCAATGGTGACACAGGGTGTAGGGGAAGAGGGGTCACTGAGAGACGGTGTGAGGGAGCTGGGTTAACGTCAGTGGTGACACAGGGTGATGGGGGAGAGGGGTCACTAAGGGACGGAGTGAGGGAGCTGGGTTAACGTCAATGGTGATAGAGTCAGTGACAGGGCGATGGGGGAGAGGGGTCACTGAGGGACGGTGTGAGGGAGCTGGATTAACATCAATAGTGATACAGTCAGTGACACAGGGCGATGGGGGAGAGGGGTCACTGAGGGACGGTGTGAGGGAGCTGGGTTAATGACAGTGTTGACACAGGGTGTCAAGGGAGAGGGATCACTGAGGGACGGTGTGAGGGAGCTGGGTTAACGTCAGTGGTGATAGATGCAGTGACAGGGCGATGGGGGAGAGGGGTCACTGACGGATGGTGTGAGGGAGCTGGGTTAACGTCAGTGGGGATACAGTCAGTGATACAGGGCGATGGGGGAGAGAGGTCTGAGGGACGGTGTGAGGAAGCTGGGTTAACGTCAATGGTGATACAGTCAGTGACAGGGCGATGGGGGAGAGCGGTCACTGACGGATGGTGTGAGGGAGCAGGGTTAACGTCAGTGGGGATACAGTCAGTGACACTGGGCAATGGGGGAGAGGGGTCACTGAGGGACGTGTCAGGGTGCTGGGTTACCATCAGTGGGGATACAGTCAGTGACGCAGGGTGATGGGGAGGGGAGGGGGTCACTGAGGGATGATGTGAGGGAGCTGGGTTAAAGTCAGTGGGGATACAGTCAGTGACGCAGGGTGATGGGGAGGGGAGGGGGTCACTGAGGAATGATGTGAGGGAGCTGGGTTAACGTCAATGGTGACACAGGGTGAGGGGGGAGTGGGGTCTCTGAGAGACGGAGTGAGGGAGCTGGGTTAACGTCAGTGGTGACACAGGGTGAGGGGGGAGAGGGGTCACTGAGGGACGGTGTGAGGGAGCTGGGTTAACGTCAATGGTGATACAGTCAGTGACACAGGGCCATGTGGGAGAGGGGTCACTGAGGGACGGTGTGAGGGAGCTGGGTTAACGTCAGTTGTGATAGAGGCAGTGACAGGGCGATGGGGGAGAGGGGTCACTGACGGATGGTGGGAGGGAGCTGGGTTAACGTCAGTGGGGATACAGTCAGTGACACTGGGCAATGGGGGAGAGGGGTCACTGAGGGACGGTGTGAGGTAGCTGGGTTAACGTCAGTGGGGATACAGTCAGTGACGCAGGGTGATGGGGAGGGGAGGGGGTCACTGAGGGATGATGTGAGGGAGCTGGGTTAACGTCAGTGGGGATACAGTCAGTGATGCAGGGTGATGGGGAGGGGAGGGGGTCACTGAGCGATGATGTGAGGGAGCTGGGTTAACGTCAATGGTGACACAGGGTGTAGGGGAAGAGGGGTCACTGAGAGACGGTGTGAGGGAGCTGTGTTAACGTCAGTGGTGACACAGGGTGATGGGGGAGAGGGGTCACTAAGGGACGGTGTGAGGGAGCTGGGTTAATGACAGTGTTGACGGGGTGTCAAGGGAGAGGGGTCACTGAGGGACGGTGTGAGGGAGCTGGGTTAACGTCAGTGGTGATAGATGCAGTGACAGGGCGATGGGGGAGAGGGGTCACTGACGGATGGTGTGAGGGAGCTGGGTTAACGTCAGTGGGGATACAGTCAGTGACACTGGGCAATGGGGGAGAGGGGTCACTGAGGGACGGTGTGAGGGAGCTGGATTAACATCAATACTGATACAGTCAGTGACACAGGGCGATGGGGGAGAGAGGTCTGAGGGACGGTGTGAGGGAGCTGGGTTAACGTCAGTGGTGATAGATGCAGTGACAGGACGATGGGGAAGAGGGGTCACTGACGGATGGTGTGAGGGAGCTGGAATAACGTCAGTGGGGATACAGTCAGTGACACAGGGCAATGGGGGAGAGGGGTCACTGAGGGACGGTGTGAGGGAGCTGGGTTAACGTCAATGGTTATACAGTCAGTGACACAGGGCGATGGGGGATAGGGGTCACTGAGGGACGGTGTGAGAAAGCTGGATTAACGTCAATAGTGATACAGTCAGTGACACAGGGTGATGGGGAGGGGAGGGGGTCACTGAGGGATAGTGTGAGGGAGCTGGGTTAACGTCAGTGGAGATACAGGGCGTAGGGGGAGAGGGGTCACTGTGGGACGGTGTGAGGGAGATAGATTAACGTCAATAGTGATACAGTCAGTGACACATGGAGATGGGGGAGAGGGGTCACTGAGGGATAGTGTGAGGGAGCTAGGTGAACGTCAGTGGAGATACAGGGCGTAGGGGGAGAGGGGTCACTGAGGGACGGAGTGAGGGAGCTGGATAAACGTCAGTGGGGCTACAGTCAGTGACAGGGCGATGGGGGAGAGGGGTCACTGAGGGGCGGTGTGAGGGAGCTGGGTTAACGTCAGTGGGGATACAGTCAGTGACACAGTGCGATGGGGGAGAGGGGTCACTGAGTGACGGTGTGCGGGAGCTGGGTTAACGTCAGTGGGGATACAGTCAGTGACACAGGGCAATGGGGGAGAGGGGTCACTGAGGGACGGTGTGAGGGAGCTAGGTTAACGTCAGTGGGGATACAGTCAGTGACACAGGGCAATGGGGGAGAGGGGTCACTGAGGGACGGTGTGAGGGAGCAGGGTTAACGTCACTAGTGATACAGTCAGTGACACAGGGCAATGGGCGAGAGGGGTCACTGAGGGACGGTGTGAGGGAGCTGGGTTAACGTTAGTGGTGACAGGGTGTAGTGGAGAGGGGTCACTGAGGGACGGTGTGCGGGAGCTGGGTTAACATCAATAGTGATACAGTCAGTGACACAGGGCGATGGGGGAGAGAGGTCTGAGGGACGGTGTGAGGGAGCTGGGTTAACGTCAGTGGTGATAGATGCAGTGACAGGGCGATGGGGGAGAGGGGTCACTGACGGATGGTGTGAGGGAGCTGGGTTAACGTCAGTGGGGATACAGTCAGTGACACTGGGCAATGGGGGAGAGGTGTCACTGAGGGACGGTGTGAGGCAGCTGGGTTAACGTCAGTGGGGAATAAGTCAGTGACACAGGGCAATGGGGTAGAGGGGTCATTGAGGGACGTGTGAGCGAGCTGGGTTAATGTCAGTGGGGATACAGTCAGTGACACAGGGCAATGGGGGACAGGGGTCACTGAGGGACGGTGTGAGGGAGCTGGGTTAACGTCAATGGTTATACAGTCAGTGACACAGGGCGATGGGGGATGGGGGTCACTGAGGGACGGTGTGAGAAAACTGGATTAACGTCAATAGTGATACAGTCAGTGACACAGGGTGATGGGGAGGGGAGGGGGTCACTGAGAGATGGTGTGAGGGAGCTGGGTTAACGTCAGTGGAGATACAGGGCGTAGGGGGAGAGGGGTCACTGAGAGACGGTGTGAGGGAGCTGGGTTAACGTCAGTGGGGATACAGTCAGTGACGCAGGGCAATGGGGGAGAGGGGTCACTGAGGGACGTGTGAGGGAGCTGGGTTACCGTCAGTGGGGATACAGTCAGTGACGCAGGGTGATGGGGAGGGGAGGGGGTCACTGAGGGATGATGTGAGGGAGCTGGGTTAACGTCAGTGGGGATACAGTCAGTGACGCAGGGTGATGGGGAGGGGAGGGGGTCACTGAGGGATGATGTGAGGGAGCTGGGTTAAAGTCAGTCGGGATACAGTCAGTGACGCAGGGTGATGGGGAGGGGAGGGGGTCACTGAGGAATGATGTGAGGGAGCTGGGTTAACGTCAATGGTGACACAGGGTGAGGGGGGAGAGGGGTCTCTGAGAGACGGAGTGAGGGAGCTGGGTTAAAGTCAGTGGTGACACAGGGTGAGGGGGGAGAGGGGTCACTGAGGGACGGTGTGAGGGAGCTGGGTTAACGTCAATGGTGATACAGTCAGTGACACAGGGCCATGTGGGAGAGGGGTCACTGAGGGATGGTGTGAGGGAGCTGGGTTAACGTCACTAGTGATACAGTCAGTGACACAGAGCCATGGGGGAGAGGGGTGACTGAGGGACGGTGTGAGGGAGCTGGGTTAACGTCAGTGGGGATACAGTCAGTGACACTGGGCAATGGGGGAGAGGGGTCACTGAGGGACGGTGTGAGGGAGCTGGGTTAACGTCAGTGGGGATACAGTCAGTGACACTGGGCAATGGGGGAGAGGGGTCACTGAGAGACGGTGTGAGGGAGCTGGGTTAATGTCAGTGGGGATACAGTCAGTGACGCAGGGTGATGGAGAGGGGAGGGGGTCACTGAGGGACGTGTGAGGGAGCTGGGTTACCGTCAGTGGGGATACAGTCAGTGACGCAGGGTGATGGGGAGCGGAGGGGGTCACTGAGGGATGATGTGAGGGAGCTGGGTTAACGTCAGTGGGGATACAGTCAGTGACGCAGGGTGATGGGGAGGGGAGGGGGTCACTGAGGGATGATGTGAGGGAGCTGGGTTAACGTCAATGGTGACACAGGGTGATGGGGGAGAGGGGTCACTAAGGGACGGTGTGAGGGAGCTGGGTTAATGACAGTGTTGACGGGGTGTCAAGGGAGAGGGATCACTGAGGGACGGTGTGAGGGTGCTGGGTAAACGTCAATGGTGATACAGTGACAGGGCGATGGGGGAGAGGGGTCACTGACGGATGGTGTGAGGGAGCTGGGTTAACGTCAGTGGGGATACAGTCAGTGACACTGGGCAATGGGGGAGAGGGGTCACTGAGGGACGGTGTGAGGGAGCTGGATTAACATCAATAGTGATACAGTCAGTGACACAGGGCGATGGGGGAGAGAGGTCTGAGGGACGGTGTGAGGGAGCTGGGTTAACGTCAGTGGTGATAGATGCAGTGACAGGGCGATGGGGGAGAGGGGTCACTGACGGATGGTGTGAGGGAGCTGGAATAACGTCAGTGGGGATACAGTCAGTGACACAGGGTGATGGGGAGGGGAGGGGGTCACTGAGGGATAGTGTGAGGGAGCTGGGTTAACGTCAATGGTTATACAGTCAGTGACACAGGGCGATGGGGGATAGGGGTCACTGAGGGACGGTGTGAGAAAGCTGGATTAACGTCAATAGTGATACAGTCAGTGACACAGGGTGATGGGGAGGGGAGGGGGTCACTGAGGGATAGTGTGAGGGAGCTGGGTTAACGTCAGTGGAGATACAGGGCGTAGGGGGAGAGGGGTCACTGTGGGACGGTGTGAGGGAGATAGATTAACGTCAATAGTGATACAGTCAGTGACACAGGGCGATGGGGGAGAGAGGTCACTGAGGGATAGTGTGAGGGAGCTAGGTGAACGTCAGTGGAGATACAGGGCGTAGGGGGAGAGGGGTCACTGAGGGACGGAGTGAGGGAGCTGGATAAACGTCAGTGGGGATACAGTCAGTGACAGGGCGATGGGGGAGAGGGGTCACTGAGGGACGGTGTGAGGGAGCTGGATAAACGTCAGTGGGGATACAGTCAGTGACAGGGCGATGGGGGAGAGGGGTCACTGAGGGACGGTGTGAGGGAGCTGGGTTAACGTCAATGGTGATACAGTCAGTGACACTGGGCAATGGGGGAGAGGGGTCACTGAAGGACGGTGTGAGGAAGCTGGGTTAACGTCAGTGGGGATACAGTCAGTGACACAGGGCAATGGGGGAGAGGGGTCACTGAGGGACTGTGTGAGGGAGCTAGGTTAACGTCAGTGGGGATACAGTCAGTGACACAGGGCAATGGGGGAGAGGGGTCACTGAGGGACGGTGTGAGGGAGCTGGGTTAACGTCAGTGGGGATACAGTCAGTGACACAGGGCAATGGGGGAGAGGGGTCACTGAGGGACGGTGTGAGGGAGCTAGGTTAACGTCAGTGGGGATACAGTCAGTGACACAGGGCAATGGGGGAGAGGGGTCACAGAGGGACGGTGTGAGGGAGCTGGGTTAACGTCAGTGGGGATACAGTCAGTGACACAGGGCAATGGGGGAGAGGGGTCACTGAGGGACGGTGTGAGGGAGCTGGGTTAACGTCACTAGTGATACAGTCAGTGACACAGGGCAATGGGCGAGAGGGGTCACTGAGGGACGGTGTGAGGGAGCTGGGTTAACGTTAGTGGTGACAGGGTGTAGTGGAGAGGGGTCACTGAGGGACGGTGTGCGGGAGCTGGGTTAACATCAATAGTGATACAGTCAGTGACACAGGGCGATGGGGGAGAGAGGTCTGAGGGACGGTGTGAGGGAGCTGGGTTAACGTCAGTGGTGATAGATGCAGTGACAGGGCGATGGGGGAGAGGGGTCACTGACGGATGGTGTGAGGGAGCTGGGTTAACGTCAGTGGGGATACAGTCAGTGACACTGGGCAATGGGGGAGAGGGGTCACTGAGGGACGGTGTGAGGCAGCTGGGTTAACGTCAGTGGGGAATAAGTCAGTGACACAGGGCAATGGGGTAGATGGGTCATTGAGGGACGTGTGAGCGAGCTGGGTTACCATCAGTGGGGATACAGTCAGTGACGCAGGGTGATGGGGAGGGGAGGGGGTCACTGAGGGATGATGTGAGGGAGCTGGGTTAAAGTCAGTGGGGATACAGTCAGTGACGCAGGGTGATGGGGAGGGGAGGGGGTCACTGAGGAATGATGTGAGGGAGCTGGGTTAACGTCAATGGTGACACAGGGTGAGGGGGGAGAGGGGTCTCTGAGAGACGGAGTGAGGGAGCTGGGTTAACGTCAGTGGTGACACAGGGTGAGGGGGGAGAGGGGTCACTGAGGGACGGTGTGAGGGAGCTGGGTTAACGTCAATGGTGATACAGTCAGTGACACAGGGCCATGTGGGAGAGGGGTCACTGAGGGATGGTGTGAGGGAGCTGGGTTAACGTCACTAGTGATACAGTCAGTGACACAGGGCAATGGGGGAGAGAGGTCTGAGGGACGGTGTGAGGGAGCTGGGTTAACGTCAATGGTGATACAGTCAGTGACACAGGGCAATGGGGGATAGGGGTCACTGAGGGACGGGTGTGAGAAAGCTGGATTAACGTCAATAGTGATACAGTCAGTGACACAGGGTGATGGGGAGGGGAGGGGGTCACTGAGAGATGGTGTGAGGGAGCTGGGTTAACGTCAGTGGAGATACAGGGCGTAGGGGGAGAGGGGTCACTGTGGGACGGTGTGAGGGAGATATATTAACGTCAATAGTGATTCAGTCAGTGACACATGGAGATGGGGGAGAGGGGTCACTGAGGGATAGTGTGAGGGAGCTAGGTGAACGTCAGTGGAGATACATGGCGATGGGGGAGAAGGGTCACTGAGGGACAGTGTGAGGGAGCTGGGTTAACGTCAGTGGGGATACAGTCAGTGACACTGGGCAATGGGGGAGAGGGGTCACTGAGGGACGGTGTGAGGGAGCTGGGTTAACGTCAATAGTGATACAGTCAGTGACACAGGGCAATGGGGGAGAGGGGTCACTGAGGGACGGTGTGAGGAAGCTGGGTTAACGTCAATGGTGATACAGTCAGTGACAGGGCGATGGGGGAGAGGGGTCACTGACGGATGGTGTGAGGGAGCTGGGTTAACGTCAGTGGGGATACAGTCAGTGACACAGGGCAATGGGGGAGAGGGGTCACTGAGGGACGGTGTGAGGGAGCTAGGTTAACGTCAGTGGGGATACAGTCAGTGACACAGGGCAATGGGGGAGAGGGGTCACTGAGGGACGTGTCAGGGAGCTGGGTTAACGTCAATGGTGATACAGTCAGTGACACAGGGCCATGTGGGAGAGGGGTCACTGAGGGATGGTGTGAGGGAGCTGGGTTAACGTCACTAGTGATACAGTCAGTGACACAGAGCCATGGGGGAGAGGGGTGACTGAGGGACGGTGTGAGGGAGCTGGGTTAACGTCAGTTGTGGTAGAGGCAGTGACAGGGCGACGGGGGAGAGGGGTCACTGACGGATGGTGGGAGGGAGCTGGGTTAACGTCAGTGGGGATACAGTCAGTGACACTGGGCAATGGGGGAGAGGGGTCACTGAGGGACGGTGTGAGGGAGCTGGGTTAACGTCAGTGGGGATACAGTCAGTGACGCAGGGTGATGGAGAGGGGAGGGGGTCACTGAGGGATGATGTGAGGGAGCTGGGTTAACGTCAATAGTGACACAGGGTGTAGGGGGAGAGGGGTCACTGAGAGACGGTGTGAGGGAGCTGGGTTAACGTCAGTGGGGATACAGTCAGTGACACTGGGCAATGGGGGAGAGGGGTCATTGAGGGACGTGTGAGGGAGCTGGGTTACCGTCAGTGGGGATACAGTCAGTGACGCAGGGTGATGGGGAGGGGAGGGGGTCACTGAGGGATGATGTGAGGGAGCTGGGTTAACGTCAGTGGGGATACAGTCAGTGACGCAGGGTGATGGGGAGGGGAGGGGGTCACTGAGGGATGATGTGAGGGAGCTGGGTTAACGTCAATGGTGACACAGGGTGTAGGGGAAGAGGGGTCACTGAGAGACGGTGTGAGGGAGCTGTGTTAACGTCAGTGGTGACACAGGGTGATGGGGGAGAGGGGTCACTAAGGGACGGTGTGAGGGAGCTGGGTTAATGACAGTGTTGACGGGGTGTCAAGGGAGAGGGATCACTGAGGGACGGTGTGAGGGAGCTGGGTTAATGACAGTGTTGACGGGGTGTCAAGGGAGAGGGATCACTGAGGGACGGTGTGAGGGTGCTGGGTAAACGTCAATGGTGATACAGTGACAGGGCGATGGGGGAGAGGGGTCACTGACGGATGGTGTGAGGGAGCTGGGTTAACGTCAGTGGGGATACAGTCAGTGACACTGGGCAATGGGGGAGAGGGGTCACTGAGGGACGGTGTGAGGGAGCTGGATTAACATCAATAGTGATACAGTCAGTGACACAGGGCGATGGGGGAGAGAGGTCTGAGGGACGGTGTGAGGGAGCTGGGTTAACGTCAATGGTGATAGATGCAGTGACAGGGCGATGGGGGAGAGGGGTCACTGACGGATGGTGTGAGGGAGCTGGAATAACGTCAGTGGGGATACAGTCAGTGACACAGGGCAATGGGGTAGAGGGGTCATTGAGGGACGTGTGAGCGAGCTGGGTTAATGTCAGTGGGGATACAGTCAGTGACACAGGGCAATGGGGGAGAGGGGTCACTGAGGGACGGTGTGAGGGAGCTGGGTTAACGTCAATGGTTATACAGTCAGTGACACAGGGCGATGGGGGATAGGGGTCACTGAGGGACGGTGTGAGAAAGCTGGATTAACGTCAATAGTGATACAGTCAGTGACACAGGGTGATGGGGAGGGGAGGGGGTCACTGAGGGATAGTGTGAGGGAGCTGGGTTAACGTCAGTGGAGATACAGGGCATAGGGGGAGAGGGGTCACTGTGGGACGGTGTGAGGGAGATAGATTAACGTCAATAGTGATACAGTCAGTGACACATGGAGATGGGGGAGAGGGGTCACTGAGGGATAGTGTGAGGGAGCTAGGTGAACGTCAGTGGAGATACAGGGCGTAGGGGGAGAGGGGTCACTGAGGGACGGAGTGAGGGAGCTGGATAAACGTCAGTGGGGATACAGTCAGTGACAGGGCGATGGGGGAGAGGGGTCACTGAGGGACGGTGTGAGGGAGCTGGATAAACGTCAGTGGGGATACAGTCAGTGACAGGGCGATGGGGGAGAGGGGTCACTGAGGGATGGTGTGAGGGAGCTGGATAAACGTCATTGGGGATACAGTCAGTGACAGGGCGATGGGGGTGAGGGGTCACTGAAGGACGGTGTGAGGAAGCTGGGTTAACGTCAGTGGGGATACAGTCAGTGACACAGGGCAATGGGGGAGAGGGGTCACTGAGGGACTGTGTGAGGGAGCTAGGTTAACGTCAGTGGGGATACAGTCAGTGACACAGGGCAATGGGGGAGAGGGTCACTGAGGGACGGTGTGAGGGAGCTGGGTTAACGTCAGTGGGGATACAGTCAGTGACACAGGGCAATGGGGGAGAGGGGTCACTGAGGGACGGTGTGAGGGAGCTAGGTTAACGTCAGTGGGGATACAGTCAGTGACACAGGGCAATGGGGAGAGGGGTCACTGAGGGACGGTGTGAGGGAGCTAGGTTAACGTCAGTGGGGATACAGTCAGTGACACAGGGCAATGGGGGAGAGGGGTCACTGAGGGACGGTGTGAGGGAGCTGGGTTAACGTCACTAGTGATACAGTCAGTGACACAGGGCAATGGGCGAGAGGGGTCACTGAGGGACGGTGTGAGGGAGCTGGGTTAACGTTAGTGGTGACAGGGTGTAGTGGAGAGGGGTCACTGAGGGACGGTGTGCGGGAGCTGGGTTAACATCAATAGTGATACAGTCAGTGACACAGGGCAATGGGGGAGAGAGGTCTGAGGGACGGTGTGAGGGAGCTGGGTTAACGTCAGTGGTGATAGATGCAGTGACAGGGCGATGGGGGAGAGGGGTCAGTGACGGATGGTGTGAGGGAGCTGGGTTAACGTCAGTGGGGATACAGTCAGTGACACTGGGCAATGGGGGAGAGGGGTCACTGAGGGACGGTGTGAGGCAGCTGGGTTAACGTCAGTGGTTATACAGTCAGTGACACAGGGCGATGGGGGATAGGGGTCACTGAGGGACGGTGTGAGAAAGCTGGATTAACGTCAATAGTGATACAGTCAGTGACACAGGGTGATGGGGAGGGGAGGGGGTCACTGAGGGATAGTGTGAGGGAGCTGGGTTAACGTCAGTGGAGATACAGGGCGTAGGGGGAGAGGGGTCACTGTGGGACGGTGTGAGGGAGATAGATTAACGTCAATAGTGATACAGTCAGTGACACATGGAGATGGGGGAGAGGGGTCACTGAGGGATAGTGTGAGGGAGCTAGGTGAACGTCAGTGGAGATACAGGGCGTAGGGGGAGAGGGGTCACTGAGGGACGGAGTGAGGGAGCTGGATAAACGTCAGTGGGGATACAGTCAGTGACAGGGCGATGGGGGAGAGGGGTCACTGAGGGACGGTGTGAGGGAGCTGGATAAACGTCAGTGGGGATACAGTCAGTGACAGGGCGATGGGGGAGAGGGGTCACTGAAGGACGGTGTGAGGAAGCTGGGTTAACGTCAGTGGGGATACAGTCAGTGACACAGGGCAATGGGGGAGAGGGGTCACTGAGGGACTGTGTGAGGGAGCTAGGTTAACGTCAGTGGGGATACAGTCAGTGACACAGGGCAATGGGGGAGAGGGGTCACTGAGGGACGGTGTGAGGGAGCTGGGTTAACGTCAGTGGGGATACAGTCAGTGACACAGGGCAATGGGGGAGAGGGGTCACTGAGGGACGGTGTGAGGGAGCTAGGTTAACGTCAGTGGGGATACAGTCAGTGACACAGGGCAATGGGGGAGAGGGGTCACTGAGGGACGGTGTGAGGTAGCTAGGTTAACGTCAGTGGGGATACAGTCAGTGACACAGGGCAATGGGGGAGAGGGGTCACTGAGGGACGGTGTGAGGGAGCTGGGTTAACGTCACTAGTGATACAGTCAGTGACACAGGGCAATGGGCGAGAGGGGTCACTGAGGGACGGTGTGAGGGAGCTGGGTTAACGTTAGTGG
This sequence comes from Hypanus sabinus, assembly GCF_030144855.1. Classification (NCBI taxonomy): domain Eukaryota; kingdom Metazoa; phylum Chordata; class Chondrichthyes; order Myliobatiformes; family Dasyatidae; genus Hypanus; species Hypanus sabinus. The sequence goes on from NW_026779657.1 coordinate 32,841, forward strand.
TGACAGGGTGTAGTGGAGAGGGGTCACTGAGGGACGGTGTGCGGGAGCTGGGTTAACATCAATAGTGATACAGTCAGTGACACAGGGCGATGGGGGAGAGAGGTCTGAGGGACGGTGTGAGGGAGCTGGGTTAACGTCAGTGGTGATAGATGCAGTGACAGGGCGATGGGGGAGAGGGGTCACTGAGGGACGGTGTGAGGCAGCTGGGTTAACGTCAGTGGGGAATAAGTCAGTGACACAGGGCAATGGGGTAGATGGGTCATTGAGGGACGTGTGAGCGAGCTGGGTTAATGTCAGTGGGGATACAGTCAGTGACACAGCGCAATGGGGGAGAGGGGTCACTGAGGGACGGTGTGAGGGAGCTGGGTTAACGTCAATGGTTATACAGTCAGTGACACAGGGCGATGGGGGATGGGGGTCACTGAGGGACGGTGTGAGAAAGCTGGATTAACGTCAATAGTGATACAGTCAGTGACACAGGGTGATGGGGAGGGGAGGGGGTCACTGAGAGGGTGTGAGGGAGCTGGGTTAACGTCAGTGGAGATACAGGGCGTAGGGGGAGAGGGATCACTGAGTGACGGTGTGAGGGAGCTGGGTTAACGTCAATAGTGATACTTTCAGTGACAGTGCGATGGGGGAGAGGGGTCACTGAGTGACGGTGTGAGGGAGCTGGGTTAACGGCAATGGTGATACAGTCAGTGACAGGGCGATGGGGGAGAGGGGTCACTGAGGAACGGTGTGAGGAAGCTGGGTTAACGTCAATGGTGATACAGTCAGTGACACAGGGCAATGGGGGAGAGGTGTCACTGAGGGACGGTGTGAGGGAGCTAGGTTAACGTCAGTGGGGATACAGTCAGTGACACAGGGCAATGGGGGAGAGGGGTCACTGAGGGACGGTGTGAGGCAGCTGGGTTAACGTCAGTGGGGAATAAGTCAGTGACACAGGGCAATGGGGTAGAGGGGTCATTGAGGGACGTGTGAGCGAGCTGGGTTAATGTCAGTGGGGATACAGTCAGTGACACAGGGCAATGGGGGAGAGGGGTCACTGAGGGACGGTGTGAGGGAGCTGGGTTAACGTCAATGGTTATACAGTCAGTGACACAGGGCGATGGGGGATAGGGGTCACTGAGGGACGGTGTGAGAAAGCTGGATTAACGTCAATAGTGATACAGTCAGTGACACAGGGTGATGGGGAGGGGAGGGGGTCACTGAGGGATAGTGTGAGGGAGCTGGGTTAACGTCAGTGGAGATACAGGGCGTAGGGGGAGAGGGGTCACTGTGGGACGGTGTGAGGGAGATAGATTAACGTCAATAGTGATACAGTCAGTGACACATGGAGATGGGGGAGAGGGGTCACTGAGGGATAGTGTGAGGGAGCTAGGTGAACGTCAGTGGAGATACAGGGTGTAGGGGGAGAGGGGTCACTGAGGGACGGAGTGAGGGAGCTGGATAAACGTCAGTGGGGATACAGTCAGTGACACAGTGCGATGGGGGAGAGGGGTCACTGAGTGACGGAGTGAGGAAGCTGGATAAACGTCAGTGGGGATACAGTCAGTGACACAGTGCGATGGGGGAGAGGGGTCACTGAGTGACGGAGTGAGGAAGCTGGGTTAACGTCAGTGGGGAATAAGTCAGTGACACAGGGCAATGGGGTAGAGGGGTCATTGAGGGACGTGTGAGCGAGCTGGGTTAATGTCAGTGGGGATACAGTCAGTGACACAGGGCAATGGGGGAGAGGGGTCACTGAGGGACGGTGTGAGGGAGCTGGGTTAACGTCAATGGTTATACAGTCAGTGACACAGGGCGATGGGGGATGGGGGTCACTGAGGGACGGTGTGAGAAAGCTGGATTAACGTCAATAGTGATACAGTCAGTGACACAGGGTGATGGGGAGGGGAGGGGGTCACTGAGAGATGGTGTGAGGGAGCTGGGTTAACGTCAGTGGAGATACAGGGCGTAGGGGGAGAGGGGTCACTGAGTGACGGTGTGAGGGAGCTGGGTTAACGTCAATAGTGATACAGTCAGTGACAGTGCGATGGGGGAGAGGGGTCACTGAGTGACGGTGTGAGGGAGCTGGGTTAACGTCAATGGTGATACAGTCAGTGACAGGGCGATGGGGGAGAGGGTTCACTGACGGATGGTGTGAGGGAGCTGGGTTAACGTCAGTGGGGATACAGTCAGTGACACAGGGCAATGGGGGAGAGGTGTCACTGAGGGACGGTGTGAGGGAGCTAGGTTAACGTCAGTGGGGATACAGTCAGTGACACAGGGCAATGGGGGAGAGGGGTCACTGAGGGACGGTGTGAGGGAGCTGGGTTAACGTCACTAGTGATACAGTCAGTGACACAGGGCAATGGGCGAGAGGGGTCACTGAGGGACGGTGTGAGGGAGCTGGGTTAACGTCAGTGGTGACAGGGTGTAGGGGAGAGGGGTCACTGAGGGACGGTGTGAGGGAGCTGGGTTAACGTCAGTGGGGATACAGTCAGTGACGGGGCCATGGGGGAGAGGGGTCACTGAGGAACGTTGTGAGGGAGCTGGATTAACTTCAATGGTGATACAGTCAGTGACACAGAGCAATGGGGGACAGGGGTCACTGAGGGTCGGTGTGAGGGAGCTGGGTTAACGTCAGTGGTGACACAGGGTGTAGTGGAGAGGTGTCACTGAGGGACGGAGTGAGGGAGCTGGGTTAACGTCAATGGTGATACAGTCAGTGACAGGGCGATGGGGGAGAGGGGTCACTGACGGATGGTGTGAGGGAGCTGGGTTAACGTCAGTGGGGATACAGTCAGTGACACAGGGCAATGGGGGAGAGGGGTCACTGAGGGACGGTGTGAGGGAGCTAGGTTAACGTCAGTGGGGATACAGTCAGTGACACAGGGCAATGGGGGAGAGGGGTCACTGAGGGACGTGTCAGGGAGCTGGGTTACCATCAGTGGGGATACAGTCAGTGACGCAGGGTGATGGGGAGGGGAGGGGGTCACTGAGGGATGATGTGAGGGAGCTGGGTTAAAGTCAGTGGGGATACAGTCAGTGACGCAGGGTGATGGGGAGGGGAGGGGGTCACTGAGGGATGATGTGAGGGAGCTGGGTTAACGTCAATGGTGACACAGGGTGAGGGGGGAGAGGGGTCACTGAGGGACGGTGTGAGGGACCTGGGTTAACGTCAATGGTGATACAGTCAGTGACACAGGGCCATGTGGGAGAGGGGTCACTGAGGGATGGTGTGAGGGAGCTGGGTTAACGTCAGTTGTGATAGAGGCAGTGACAGGGCGATGGGGGAGAGGGGTCACTGACGGATGGTGGGAGGGAGCTGGGTTAACGTCAGTGGTGATACAGTCAGTGACACTGGGCAATGGGGGAGAGGGGTCACTGAGGGACGGTGTGAGGTAGCTGGGTTAACGTCAGTGGGGATACAGTCAGTGACGCAGGGTGATGGGGAGGGGAGGGGGTCACTGAGGGATGATGTGAGGGAGCTGGGTTAACGTCAGTGGGGATACAGTCAGTGACGCAGGGTGATGGGGAGGGGAGGGGGTCACTCAGGGATGATGTGAGGGAGCTGGGTTAACGTCAATGGTGACACAGGGTGTAGGGGAAGAGGGGTCACTGAGAGACGGTGTGAGGGAGCTGGGTTAACGTCAGTGGTGATAGATGCAGTGACAGGGCGATGGGGGAGAGGGGTCACTGACGGATGGTGTGAGGGAGCTGGGTTAACGTCAGTGGGGATACAGTCAGTGACAGGGCGATGGGGGAGAGCGGTCACTGACGGATGGTGTGAGGGAGCTGGGTTAACGTCAGTGGGGATACAGTCAGTAACACAGGGCAATGGGGGAGAGGGGTCACTGAGGGACGGTGTGAGGGAGCTAGGTTAACTTCAGTGGGGATACAGTCAGTGACACAGGGCAATGGGGGAGAGGTGTCACTGAGGGACGTGTCAGGGAGCTGGGTTACCATCAGTGGGGATACAGTCAGTGACGCAGGGTGATGGGGAGGGGAGGGGGTCACTGAGGGATGATGTGAGGGAGCTGGGTTAAAGTCAGTGGGGATACAGTCAGTGACGCAGGGTGATGGGGAGGGGAGGGGGTCACTGAGGAATGATGTGAGGGAGCTGGGTTAACGTCAATGGTGACACAGGGTGAGGGGGGAGAGGGGTCTCTGAGAGACGGAGTGAGGGAGCTGGGTTAACGTCAGTGGTGACACAGGGTGAGGGGGGAGAGGGGTCACTGAGGGACGGTGTGAGGGAGCTGGGTTAACGTCAATGGTGATACAGTCAGTGACACAGGGCAATGGGGGATAGGGGTCACTGAGGGACGGTGTGAGAAAGCTGGATTAACGTCAATAGTGATACAGTCAGTGACACAGGGTGATGGGGAGGGGAGGGGGTCACTGAGAGATGGTGTGAGGGAGCTGGGTTAACGTCAGTGGAGATACAGGGCGTAGGGGGAGAGGGGTCACTGTGGGACGGTGTGAGGGAGATATATTAACGTCAATAGTGATACAGTCAGTGACACATGGAGATGGGGGAATGGGGTAACTGAGGGATGGTGTGAGGGAGATAGATTAACGTCAATAGTGATACAGTCAGTGACACATGGAGATGGGGGAGAGGGGTCACTGAGGGATAGTGTGAGGGAGCTAGGTGAACGTCAGTGGAGATACATGGCGATGGGGGAGAAGGGTCACTGAGGGACAGTGTGAGGGAGCTGGGTTAACGTCAGTGGGGATACAGTCAGTGACACTGGGCAATGGGGGAGAGGGGTCACTGAGGGACGGTGTGAGGGAGCTAGGTTAACGTCAGTGGGGATACAGTCAGTGACACAGGGCAATGGGGGAGAGGGGTCACTGAGGGATGTGTCAGGGAGCTGGGTTACCATCAGTGGGGATACAGTCAGTGACGCAGGGTGATGGGGAGGAGAGGGGGTCACTGAGGGATGATGTGAGGGAGCTGGTTTAAAGTCAGTGGGGATACAGTCAGTGACGCAGGGTGATGGGGAGGGGAGGGGGTTACTGAGGAATGATGTGAGGGAGCTGGGTTAACGTCAATGGTGACACAGGGTGAGGGGGGAGAGGGGTCACTGAGGGACGGTGTGAGGGAGCTGGGTTAACGTCAATGATGATACAGTCAGTGACACAGGGCCATGTGGGAGAGGGGTCACTGAAGGATGGTGTGAGGGAGCTGGGGTAACGTCAGTGGGGATACAGTCAGTGACGCAGGGTGATGGGGAGGGGAGGGGGTCACTGAGGGATGATGTGAGGGAGCTGGGTTAACGTCAATAGTGACACAGGGTGTAGGGGGAGAGGGGTCACTGAGAGACGGTGTGAGAGAGCTGGGTTAACGTCAGTGGGGATACAGTCAGTGACACAGGGCAATGGGGGAGAGGGGTCACTGAGGGACGGTGTGAGGGAGCTGGGTTAACGTCAATGGTTATACAGTCAGTGACACAGGGCGATGGGGGATAGGGGTCACTGAGGGACGGTGTGAGAAAGCTGGATTAACGTCAATAGTGATACAGTCAGTGACACACGGTGATGGGGAGGGGAGGGGGTCACTGAGGGATAGTGTGAGGGAGCTGGGTTAACGTCAGTGGATATACAGGGCGTAGGGGGAGAGGGGTCACTGTGGGACGGTGTGAGGGAGATAGATTAACGTCAATAGTGATACAGTCAGTGACACATGGAGATGGGGGAGAGGGGTCACTGAGGGATAGTGTGAGGGAGCTGGGTTAACGTCAGTGGAGATACAGGGCGTAGGGGGAGAGGGGTCACTGAGGGACGGAGTGAGGGAGCTGGATAAACGTCAGTGGGGATACAGTCAGTGACAGGGCGATGGGGGAGAGGGGTCACTGAGGGACGGTGTGAGGGAGCTGGATAAACGTCAGTGGGGATACAGTCAGTGACAGGGCGATGGGGGAGAGGGGTCACTGAGGGACGGTGTGAGGGAGCTGGATAAACGTCATTGGGGATACAGTCAGTGACAGGGCGATGGCGGAGAGGGGTCACTGAAGGACGGTGTGATGAAGCTGGGTTAACGTCAGTGGGGATACAGTCAGTGACACAGGGCAATGGGGGAGAGGGGTCACTGAGGGACGGTGTGAGGGAGCTAGGTTAACGTCAGTGGGGATACAGTCAGTGACACAGGGCAATGGGTGAGAGGGGTCACTGAGGGACGGTGTGAGGGAGCTGGGTTAACGTCAGTGGGGATACAGTCAGTGACACAGGGCAATGGGGGAGAGGGGTCACTGCGGGACGGTGTGAGGGAGCTAGGTTAACGTCAGTGGGGATACAGTCAGTGACACAGGGCAATGGGGGAGAGGGGTCACTGAGGGACGGTGTGAGGGAGCTAGGTTAACGTCAGTGGGGATACAGTCAGTGACACAGGGCAATGGGGGAGAGGGGTCACTGAGGGACGGGGTGAGGGAGCTGGGTTAACGTCACTAGTGATACAGTCAGTGACACAGGGCAATGGGCGAGAGGGGTCACTGAGGGACGGTGTGAGGGAGCTGGGTTAACGTTAGTGGTGACAGGGTGTAGTGGAGAGGGGTCACTGAGGGACGGTGTGCGGGAGCTGGGTTAACATCAATAGTGATACAGTCAGTGACACAGGGCGATGGGGGAGAGAGGTCTGAGGGACGGTGTGAGGGAGCTGGGTTAACGTCAGTGGTGATAGATGCAGTGACAGGGCGATGGGGGAGAGGGGTCACTGACGGATGGTGTGAGGGAGCTGGTTTAACGTCAGTGTGGATACAGTCAGTGACACTGGGCAATGGGGGAGAGGGGTCACTGAGGGACGGTGTGAGGCAGCTGGGTTAACGTCAGTGGGGAATAAGTCAGTGACACAGGGCAATGGGGTAGAGGGGTCATTGAGGGACGTGTGAGCGAGCTGGGTTAATGTCAGTGGGGATACAGTCAGTGACACAGGGTGATGGGGAGAGGAGGGGGTCACTGAGAGATGGTGTGAGGGAGCTGGCTTAACGTCAGTGGAGATACAGGGCGTAGGGGGAGAGGGATCACTGAGTGACGGTGTGAGGGAGCTGGGTTAACGTCAATAGTGATACTTTCAGTGACAGTGCGATGGGGGAGAGGGGTCACTGAGGGACGGTGTGAGGGAGCTAGGTTAACGTCTGTGGGGATACAGTCAGTGACACAGGGCAATGGGGGAGAGGGGTCACTGAGGGACGGTGTGAGGCAGCTGGGTTAACGTCAGTGGGGAATAAGTCAGTGACACAGGGCAATGGGGTAGAGGGGTCATTGAGGGACGTGTGAGCGAGCTGGGTTAATGTCAGTGGGGATACAGTCAGTGACACAGGGCAATGGGGGAGAGGGGTCACTGAGGGACGGTGTGAGGGAGCTGGGTTAACGTCAATGGTTATACAGTCAGTGACACAGGGCGATGGGGGATAGGGGTCACTGAGGGACGGTGTGAGAAAGCTGGATTAACGTCAATAGTGATACAGTCAGTGACACACGGTGATGGGGAGGGGAGGGGGTCACTGAGGGATAGTGTGAGGGAGCTGGGTTAACGTCAGTGGAGATACAGGGCGTAGGGGGAGAGGGGTCACTGTGGGACGGTGTGAGGGAGATAGATTAACGTCAATAGTGATACAGTCAGTGACACATGGAGATGGGGGAGAGGGGTCACTGAGGGATAGTGTGAGGGAGCTAGGTGAACGTCAGTGAGATACAGGGGGTAGGGGAAGAGGGGTCACTGAGGGACGGTGTGAGGGAGCTGGATTAACATCAGTAGTGATACAGTCAGTGACACATGGCGATGGGGAAGAGGGGTCACTGAGGGACGGTGTGAGGGAGCTGGGTTAACGACAGTGTTGACACGGGGTGTCAAGGGAGAGGGATCACTGAGGGACGGTGTGAGGGTGCTGGGTCAACGTCAATGGTGATACAGTGACAGGGCGATGGGGGAGTGGGGTCACTGACGGATGGTGTGAGGGAGCTGGGTTAACGTCAGTGGGGATACAGTCTGTGACACTGGGCAATGGGGGAGAGGGGTCACTGAGGGACGGTGTGAGGGAGCTGAATTAACATCAATAGTGATACAGTCAGTGACACAGGGCCATGTGGGAGAGGGGTCACTGAGGGACGGTGTGAGGGAGCTGGGTTAACGTCATTAGTGATACAGTCAGTGACACGGCCATGGGGGAGACGGGTGACTGAGGGACGGTGTGAGGGAGCTGGGTTAATGTCAGTGGTGATAGAGGCAGTGACAGGTCGATGGGGGAGAGGGGTCACTGAGGGACAGTGTGAGGGAGCTGGGTTAATGTCAGTGGTGATAGAGGCAGTGACAGGGCGATGGGGGAGAGGGATCACTGAGGGACGGTGTGAGGGAGCTGGGTTAACGTCAATGGTGATACAGACAGTGACAGGGCGATGGGGGAGAGGGGTCACTGAGGGACGGTGTGAGGTAGCTGGGTTAACATCAATAGTGATACAGTCAGTGACACGGGGCCATGTGGGAGAGGGGTCACTGAGGGACGGTGTGAGGGAGCTGGGTTAACGTCACTAGTGATACAGTCAGTGACCCGGCAATGGTGGAGACGGGTGACTGAGGGACGGTGTGAGGGAGCTGGGTTAACGTCAGTGGTGATAGAGGCAGTGACACAGGGCGATGGGGCAGAGGGGTCACTGAGTGACGGTGTGAGGGAGCTGGATTAACATCAATAGTGATACAGTCAGTGACACGGGGCCATGTGGGAGAGGGGTCACTGAGGGACGGTGTGAGGGAGCTGGGTTAACGTCACTAGTGATACAGTCAGTGACACGGCCATGGTGGAGACGGGTGACTGAGGGACGGTGTGAGGGAGCTGGGTTAACGTCAGTGGGGATACAGTCAGTGACACTGGGCAATGGGGGAGAGGGGTCACTGAGGGACGGTGTGAGGGAGCTGGGTTAACGTCACTAGTGATACAGTCAGTGACACGGCCATGGTGGAGACGGGTGACTGAGGGACGGTGTGAGGGAGCTGGGTTACCGTCAGTGGGGATACAGTCAGTGACGCAGGGTGATGGGGAGTGGAGGGGGTCACTGAGGGATGATGTGAGGGAGCAGGGTTAACGTCAATGGTGACACAGGGTGTAGGGGGAGAGGGGTCACAGAGACGGTGTGAGGGAGCTGGGTTAACGTCAGCGGTGACACAGGGTGATGGGGGAGAGGGGTCACTGAGGGACGGTGTGAGGTAGCTGGGTTAACGTCAATGGTGACATAGTGACACAGGGCCATGGGGCAGAGGGGTCACTGAGGGACGGTGTGAGGGAGCTGGATTATCATCAATAGTGATACAGTCAGTGACACAGGGCCATGGAGGAGAGGGGTTACTGAGGGACGGTGTGAGGGAGCTGGGTTAACGTCACTAGTGATACAGTCGGTGACACAGGGCCATGGGGGAGAGTGGTCACTGAGGGACGGTGAGAGGAAGCTGGATTAACGTCAATGGTGATACAGTCAGTGACACAGGGTGATGGGGAGGGGAGGGGGTTACTGAGAGATGGTGTGAGGAGCTGGGTTAACGTCAGAGGAGATACAGGGCGTAGGGGGAGAGGGGTCACTTAGGGACGGTGTGAGGGAGATAGATTAACGTCAATAGTGATACAGTCAGTGACACAGGGCGATGGGGGAGACGGGTGACTGAGGGACGGTGTGAGGGAGCTGGGTTAACGTCAGTGGTGATAGAGGCAGTGACAGGGCGATGGGGCAGAGGGGTCACTGAGTGACGGTGTGAGGGAGCTGGATTAACATCAATAGTGATACAGTCAGTGACACGGGGCCATGTGGGAGAGGGGTCACTGAGGGACGGTGTGAGGGAGCTGGGTTAACGTCACTAGTGATACAGTCAGTGACACGGCCATGGTGGAGACGGGTGACTGAGGGACGGTGTGAGGGAGCTGGGTTAACGTCAGTGGGGATACAGTCAGTGACACTGGGCAATGGGGGAGAGGGGTCACTGAGGGACGGTGTGAGGGAGCTGGGTTAACATCAGTGGGGATACAGTCAGGGACACAGGACAATGGTGGAGAGGGGTCATTGTGGGACGTGTGAGGGAGCTGGGTTACCGTCAGTGGGGATACAGTCAGTGACGCAGGGTGATGGGGAGTGGAGGGGGTCACTGAGGGATGATGTGAGGGAGCAGGGTTAACGTCAATGGTGACACAGGGTGTAGGGGGAGAGGGGTCACAGAGACGGTGTGAGGGAGCTGGGTTAACGTCAGCGGTGACACAGGGTGATGGGGGAGAGGGGTCACTGAGGGACGGTGTGAGGTAGCTGGGTTAACGTCAATGGTGACATAGTGACACAGGGCCATGGGGCAGAGGGGTCACTGAGGGACGGTGTGAGGGAGCTGGATTATCATCAATAGTGATACAGTCAGTGACACAGGGCCATGGAGGAGAGGGGTTACTGAGGGACGGTGTGAGGGAGCTGGGTTAACGTCACTAGTGATACAGTCAGTGACACAGGGCCATGGGGGAGAGGGGTCACTGAGGGACGGTGTGAGGGAGCTGGGTTCACAACAGTGTTGACGGGGTGTCGAGGGAGAGGGATCACTGAGGGACGGTGTGAGGGAGCTGGGTTAACGTCAGTGGTGATAGAGGCAGTGACAGGGCGATGGGGGAGAGGGGTCACTGATGGACGGTGTGAGGGAGCTGGGTTAACGTCAGTGGGGATACAGTCAGTGACACGGCAATGGGGGAGAGGGGTCACTGATGGACGGTGTGAGGGAGCTGGGTTAACGTCAGTGGGGATACAGTCAGTGACGCAGGGTGATGGGGAGGGGAGGGGGTCACTGAGGGACGATGTGAGGGAGCTGGATTACCGTCAGTGGGGATACAGTCAGTGACACAGGGCAATGGGGGAGAGGGGTCACTGAGGGACGGTGTGAGGGAGCTGGGTTAACGTCACTGGTGATACAGTCAATGACACAGGGCCCTGGGGGAGAGGGGTCACTGAGGGACGGTGTGAGGGAGCTGGGTTAACGTCACTAGTGATACAGTCAGTGACACAGGGCCATGGGCGAGAGGGGTCACTGAGGGACGGTGTGAGGGAGCTGGGTTCACAACAGTGTTGACGGGGTGTCGAGGGAGAGGGATCACTGAGGGACGGTGTGAGGGAGCTGGGTTAACGTCAGTGGTGATAGAGGCAGTGACAGGGCGATGGGGGAGAGGGGTCACTGATGGACAGTGTGAGGGAGCTGGGTTAACGTCAGTGGGGATACAGTCAGTGACACGGCAATGGGGGAGAGGGGTCACTGATGGACAGTGTGAGGGAGCTGGGTTAACGTCAGTGGGGATACAGTCAGTGACACAGGGCAATGGGGGAGAGGGGTCACTGAGGGACGGTGTGAGGGAGCTGGGTTAACAGTGTTGACACGGGGTGTCAAGGGAGAGGGATCACTGAGGGATGGTGTGAGGGAGCTGGGTTAACAGTGTCGACACGGGGTGTCAAGGGAGAGGGATCACTGAGGGACGGTGTGAGGGAGCTGGGTTAACGTCACTAGTGATACAGTCAGTGACACGGCCATGGTGGAGACGGGTGACTGAGGGACGGTGTGAGGGAGCTGGGTTAACGTCAGTGGGGATACAGTCAGTGACACTGAGCAATGGGGGAGAGGGGTCACTGAGGGACGGTGTGAGGGAGCTGGGTTAACGTCAGTGGGGATACAGTCAGGGACACAGGACAATGGTGGAGAGGGATCATTGTGGGACGTGTGAGGGAGCTGGGTTACCGTCAGTGGGGATACAGTCAGTGACGCAGGGTGATGGGGAGGGGAGGGGGTCACTGAGGGATGATGTGAGGGAGCAGGGTTAACGTCCATGGTGACACAGGGTGTAGGGGGAGAGGGGTCACAGAGACGGTGTGAGGGAGCTGGGTTAACGTCAGCGGTGACACAGGGTGATGGGGGAGAGGGGTCACTGAGGGACGGTGTGAGGTAGCTGGGTTAACGTCAATGGTGACATTGTGACACAGGGCGATGGGGTAGAGGGGTCACTGAGGGACGGTGTGAGGGAGCTGGATTATCATCAATAGTGATACAGTCAGTGACACAGGGCCATGGAGGAGAGGGGTTACTGAGGGACGGTGTGAGGGAGCTGGGTTAACGTCACTAGTGATACAGTCAGTGACACCCAGGGCCATGGGGGAGAGTGGTCACTGAGGGACGGTGTGAGGGAGCTGGATTAACGTCAGTGGTGACAGGGTGTGGGGGAGAGGGGTCACTGAGGGACGGTGTGAGGGAGCTGGGTTAACGTCAGTGGGGATACAGTCAGTGACGGGGCGATGTGGGAGAGGGGTCATTGAGGGACGGTGTGAGGGAACTGGATTAACGTCAATGGTGATACAGTCAGTGACACAGGGCGATGGGGGAGAGGGGTCACTGAGGGACGGTGTGAGGGAGCTGGGTTCACAACAGTGTTGACGGGGTGTCGAGGGAGAGGGATCACTGAGGGACGGTGTGAGGGAGCTGGGTTAACGTCAGTGGTGATAGAGGCAGTGACAGGGCGATGGGGGAGAGGGGTCACTGATGGACGGTGTGAGGGAGCTGGGTTAACGTCAGTGGGGATACAGTCAGTGACACGGCAATGGGGGAGAGGGGTCACTGATGGACGGTGTGAGGGAGCTGGGTTAACGTCAGTGGGGATACAGTCAGTGACGCAGGGTGATGGGGAGGGGAGGGGGTCACTGAGGGATGATGTGAGGGAGCTGGATTACCGTCAGTGGGGATACAGTCAGTGACACAGGGCAATGGGGGAGAGGGGTCACTGAGGGACGGTGTGAGGGAGCTGGGTTAACGTCACTGGTGATACAGTCAGTGACACAGGGCCCTGGGGGAGAGGGGTCACTGAGGGACGGTGTGAGGGAGCTGGGTTAACGTCACTAGTGATACAGTCAGTGACACTGGGCCATGGGCGAGAGGGGTCACTGAGGGACGGTGTGAGGGAGCTGGGTTCACAACTGTGTTGACGGGGTGTCGAGGGAGAGGGATCACTGAGGGACGGTGTGAGGGAGCTGGGTTAACGTCAGTGGTGATAGAGGCAGTAACAGGGCGATGGGGGAGAGGGGTCACTGATGGACGGTGTGAGGGAGCTGGGTTAACGTCAGTGGGGATACAGTCAGTGACACGGCAATGGGGGAGAGGGGTCACTGATGGACAGTGTGAGGGAGCTGGGTTAACGTCACTAGTGTTACAGTCAGTGTCACAGGGCCATGGGCGAGAGGGGTCACTGAGGGACGGTGTGAGGGAGCTGGGTTAACGTCAGTGGTGACACAGGGTGTAGGGGAGAGAGGTCACTGAGGGACGGTGTGAGGGAGCTGGGTTAACGTCACTGGTGACACAGGGTGTTGGGGAGAGGGGTCACTGAGGGACGGTGTGAGGGAGCTCGGTTATCGTCAGTGGTGACAGGGTGTAGGGGAGAGGGGTCACTGAGGGACTGTGTGAGGGAGCTGGGTTAACGTCAATGGTGATACAGTCAGTGACACAGGGCCCTGGGGGAGAGGGGTCACTGACGGATGGTGTGAGGGAGCTGGGTTAACGTCAGTGGGGATACAGTCAGTGACACTGGGCAATGGGGGAGAGGGGTCACTGAGGGACGGTGTGAGGGAGCTGAGTTAACGTCAGTGGGGATACAGTCAGGGACACAGGGCAATGGGGGAGAGGGGTCATTGAGGGACGTGTGAGGGAGCTGGGTTACCGTCAGTGGGGATACAGTCAGTGACGCAGGGTGATGGGGAGGGGAGGGGGTCACTGAGGGATGATGTGAGGGAGCTGGGTTAACGTCAGTGGGGATACAGTCAGTAACGCAGGGTGATGGGGAGGGGAGGGGGTCTCTGTGGGATGATGTGAGGGAGCTGGGTTAACGTCAGTGGGGATACAGTCAGTGACACAGGGTGATGGGGAGGGGAGGGGGTTACTGAGAGATGGTGTGAGGAGCTGTGTTAACGTCAGAGGAGATACAGGGCGTAGGGGGAGAGGGGTCACTTAGGGACGGTGTGAGGGAGATAGATTAACGTCAATAGTGATACAGTCAGTGACACAGGGCGATGGGGGAGAGGAGTCACTGAGGGACAGTGTGAGGGAGCTGGGTTAACGTCACTGGGGATACAGTCAGTGAGACATGGCCATGGGGGAGACGGGTGACTGAGGGACGGTGTGAGGGAGCTGGGTTAACGTCACTGGGGATACAGTCAGTGACACATGGCCATGGGGGAGAGGGGTCACTGAGGGACGGTGTGAGGGAGCTGGGTTAACGTCAATGGTGATAGATGCAGTGACAGGGCGATGGGGGAGAGGGGTCACTGACGGATGGTGTGAGGGAGCTGGGTTAATGACAGTGTCGACACGGGGTGTCAAGGGAGAGGGATGACTGAGGGACGGTGTGAGGGAGCTGGGCTAACGTCAATGGTGATAGATGCAGTGACAGGGCGATGGGGGAGAGGGGTCACTGTCGGATGGTGTGAGGGAGCTGGGTTAACGTCAGTGGTGATAGAGGCAGTGACAGGGCGATGGGGGAGAGGTGTCACTGACGGATGGTGTGAGGGAGCTGGGTTAACGTCAGTGGGGATACAGTCTGTGATACTGGGCAATGGGGGAGAGGGGTCACTGAGGGACGGTGTGAGGTAGCTGGGTGAACGTCAATGGTGATACAGTCAGTGACACAGGGCGATGGGGCAGAGGGTTCACTGAGTGACGGTGTGAGGGAGCTGAATTAACATCAATAGTGATACAGTCAGTGACACAGGGCCATGTGGGAGAGGGGTCACTGAGGGACGGTGTGAGGGAGCTGGGTTAACGTCACTAGTGATACAGTCAGTGACACGGCCATGGGGGAGACGGGTGACTGAGGGACGGTGTGAGGGAGTTGGGTTAACGTCAGTGGTGATAGAGGCAGTGACAGGGCAATGGGGGAGAGGGGTCATTGAGGGACGTGTGAGGGAGCTGGGTTACCGTCAGTGGGGATACAGTCAGTGACGCAGGGTGATGGGGAGGGGAGGGGGTCACTGAGGGATGATGTGAGGGAGCTGGGTTAACGTCAATGGTGACACAGGGTGTAGGGGGAGAGGGGTCACTGAGAGACGGTGTGAGGGAGCTGGGTTAACGTCAGTGGTGACACAGGGTGATGGGGGAGAGGGGTCACTGAGGGACGGTGTGAGGTAGCTGGGTTAACGTCAATGGTGACATAGTCAGTGACACAGGGCGATGGGGGAGAGGGGTCACTGAGGGACGGTGTGAGGGAGCTGGATTAACGTCAATGGTGATACAGTCAGTGACACAGGGTGATGGGGAGGGGAGGGGGTTACTGAGAGATGGTGTGAGGAGCTGGGTTAAGGTCAGAGGAGATACAGGGCGTAGGGGGAGAGGGGTCACTTAGGGACGGTGTGAGGGAGATAGATTAACGTCAATAGTGATACGGTCAGTGACACATGGCGATGGGGAATAGGGGTCACTGAGGGACGGTGTGAGGGAGCTGAGTTAACGTCAGTGGGGATACAGTCAGGGACACAGGGCAATGGGGGAGAGGGGTCATTGAGGGACGTGTGAGGGAGCTGGGTTACCGTCAGTGGGGATACAGTCAGTGACGCAGGGTGATGGGGAGGGGAGGGGGTCACTGAGGGATGATGTGAGGGAGCTGGGTTAACGTCAGTGGGGATACAGTCAGTAACGCAGGGTGATGGGGAGGGGAGGGGGTCTCTGTGGGATGATGTGAGGGAGCTGGGTTAACGTCAGTGGGGATACAGTCAGTGACACAGGGCGATGGGGGAGAGGGGTCACTGAGGGACAGTGTGAGGGAGCTGGGTTAACGTCACTGGGGATACAGTCAGTGAGACATGGCCATGGGGGAGACGGGTGACTGAGGGACGGTGTGAGGGAGCTGGGTTAACGTCACTGGGGATACAGTCAGTGACACATGGCCATGGGGGAGAGGGGTCACTGAGGGACGGTGTGAGGGAGCTGGGTTAACGTCAATGGTGATAGATGCAGTGACAGGGCGATGGGGGAGAGGGGTCACTGACGGATGGTGTGAGGGAGCTGGGTTAACGACAGTGTCGACACGGGGTGTCAAGGGAGAGGGATCACTGAGGGACGGTGTGAGGGAGCTGGGTTAACGTCAATGGTGATAGATGCAGTGACAGGGCGATGGGGGAGAGGGGTCACTGTCGGATGGTGTGAGGGAGCTGGGTTAACGTCAGTGGTGATAGAGGCAGTGACAGGGCGATGGGGGAGAGGGGTCACTGACGGATGGTGTGAGGGAGCTGGGTTAACGTCAGTGGGGATACAGTCTGTGATACTGGGCAATGGGGGAGAGGGGTCACTGAGGGACGGTGTGAGGTAGCTGGGTGAACGTCAATGGTGATACAGTCAGTGACACAGGGCGATGGGGCAGAGGGGTCACTGAGTGACGGTGTGAGGGAGCTGAATTAACATCAATAGTGATACAGTCAGTGACACAGGGCCATGTGGGAGAGGGGTCACTGAGGGACGGTGTGAGGGAGCTGGGTTAACGTCACTAGTGATACAGTCAGTGACACGGCCATGGGGGAGACGGGTGACTGAGGGACGGTGTGAGGGAGTTGGGTTAACGTCAGTGGTGATAGAGGCAGTGACAGGGCAATGGGGGAGAGGGGTCATTGAGGGACGTGTGAGGGAGCTGGGTTACCGTCAGTGGGGATACAGTCAGTGACGCAGTGTGATGGGGAGGGGAGGGGGTCACTGAGGGATGATGTGAGGGAGCTGGGTTAACGTCAATGGTGACACAGGGTGTAGGGGGAGAGGGGTCACTGAGAGACGGTGTGAGGGAGCTGGGTTAACGTCAGTGGTGACACAGGGTGATGGGGGAGAGGGGTCACTGAGGGACGGTGTGAGGTAGCTGGGTTAACGTCAATGGTGACATAGTCAGTGACACAGGGCGATGGGGGAGAGGGGTCACTGAGGGACGGTGTGAGGGAGCTGGATTATCATCAATAGTGATACAGTCAGTGACACAGGGCGATGGGCGAGAGGGTCACTGAGGGACGGTGTAAGGGAGCTGGATTAACGTCAATGGTGATACAGTCAGTGACACAGGGTGATGGGGAGGGGAGGGGGTTACTGAGAGATGGTGTGAGGAGCTGGGTTAACGTCAGAGGAGATACAGGGCGTAGGGGGAGAGGGGTCACTTAGGGACGGTGTGAGGGAGATCGATTAACGTCAATAGTGATACGGTCAGTGACACATGGCGATGGGGAATAGGGGTCACTGAGGGACGGTGTGAGGGAGCTGGATTAACATCAATAGTGATACAGTCAGTGACACAGGGCGATGGGCGAGAGGGTCACTGAGGGACGGTGTGAGGGAGCTGGGTTAACGACAGTGTTGACACGGGGTGTCAAGGGAGAGGGATCACTGAGGGACGGTGTGAGGGTGCTGGGTCAACGTCAATGGTGATACAGACAGTGACAGGGCGATGGGGGAGAGGGGTGACTGACAGACCGTGTGAGGGAGCTGGGTTAACGTCAGTGGGGATACAGTCTGTGACACAGGGCAATGGTTGAGAGGGGTCACTGAGGGACGGTGTGAGGGAGCTGTGTTAACGTCAATGGTGATACAGTCAGTGACACTGGGCAATGGGGGAGAGGGGTCACTGAGGGACGGTGTGAGGGAGCTGGGTTAACATCAATGGTGATACAGTCAGTGACACTGGGCAATGGGGGAGAGGGGTCACTGAGGGACGGTGTGAGGGAGCTGGGTTAACGTCAATGGTGATACAGTCAGTGACACTGGGCAATGGGGGAGAGGGGTCACTGAGGGACGGTGTGAGGGAGCTGGGTTAACGTCAGTGGGGATACAGTTAGTGACACAGGGCAATGGTTGAGAGGGGTCACTGAGGGACGGTGTGAGGGAGCTGGGTTAACGTCAATGGTGATACAGTCAGTGACACAGGGCCATGTGGGAGAGGGGTCACTGAGGGACGGTGTGAGGGAGCTGGGTTAACGTCATTAGTGATACAGTCAGTGACACGGCCATGGGGGAGACGGGTGACTGAGGGACGGTGTGAGGGAGCTGGGTTAACGTCAGTGGGGATACAGTCAGTGACACTGGGCAATGGGGGAGAGGGGTGACTGACAGACGGTGTGAGGGAGCTGGGTTAACGTCAGTGGGGATACAGTCAGGGACACAGGGCCATGGGGGAGAGGGGTCACTGAGGGACGGTGTGAGGGAGCTGGGTTAACGTCAATGGTGATACAGACAGTGACAGGGCGATGGGGGAGGGGGGTCACTGACGGATGGTGTGAGGGAGCTGGGTTAACGTCAGTGGGGATACAGTCTGTGATACTGGGCAATGGGGGAGAGGGGTCACTGAGGGACGGTGTGAGGTAGCTGGGTGAACGTCAATGGTGATACAGTCAGTGACACAGGGCGATGGGGCAGAGGGGTCACTGAGTGACGGTGTGAGGGAGCTGAATTAACATCAATAGTGATACAGTCAGTGACACAGGGCCATGTGGGAGAGGGGTCACTGAGGGACGGTGTGAGGGAGCTGGGTTATCATCAATAGTGATACAGTCAGTGACACAGGGCGATGGGCGAGAGGGTCACTGAGGGACGGTGTAAGGGAGCTGGATTAACGTCAATGGTGATACAGTCAGTGACACAGGGTGATGGGGAGGGGGTTACTGAGAGATGGTGTGAGGAGCTGGGTTAACGTCAGAGGAGATACAGGGCGTAGGGGGAGAGGGGTCACTTAGGGACGGTGTGAGGGAGATAGATTAACGTCAATAGTGATACGGTCAGTGACACATGGCGATGGGGAATAGGGGTCACTGAGGGACGGTGTGAGGGAGCTGGGTTAACGACAGTGTTGACACGGGGTGTCAAGGGAGAGGGATCACTGAGGGACGGTGTGAGGGTGCTGGGTCAACGTCAATGGTGATACAGACAGTGACAGGGCGATGGGGGAGAGGGGTGACTGACAGACGGTGTGAGGGAGCTGGGTTAACGTCAGTGGGGATACAGTCTGTGACACAGGGCAATGGTTGAGAGGGGTCACTGAGGGACGGTGTGAGGGAGCTGTGTTAACGTCAATGGTGATACAGTCAGTGACACTGGGCAATGGGGGAGAGGGGTCACTGAGGGACGGTGTGAGGGAGCTGGGTTAACATCAATGGTGATACAGTCAGTGACACTGGGCAATGGGGGAGAGGGGTCACTGAGGGACGGTGTGAGGGAGCTGGGTTAACGTCAATGGTGATACAGTCAGTGACACTGGGCAATGGGGGAGAGGGGTCACTGAGGGACGGTGTGAGGGAGCTGGGTTAACGTCAGTGGGGATACAGTTAGTGACACAGGGCAATGGTTGAGAGGGGTCACTGAGGGACGGTGTGAGGGAGCTGGGTTAACGTCAATGGTGATACAGTCAGTGACACAGGGCCATGTGGGAGAGGGGTCACTGAGGGACGGTGTGAGGGAGCTGGGTTAACGTCATTAGTGATACAGTCAGTGACACGGCCATGGGGGAGACGGGTGACTGAGGGACGGTGTGAGGGAGCTGGGTTAACGTCAGTGGGGATACAGTCAGTGACACTGGGCAATGGGGGAGAGGGGTGACTGACAGACGGTGTGAGGGAGCTGGGTTAACGTCAGTGGGGATACAGTCAGGGACACAGGGCCATGGGGGAGAGGGGTCACTGAGGGACGGTGTGAGGGAGCTGGGTTAACGTCAATGGTGATACAGACAGTGACACGGCCATGGGGGAGACGGGTCACTGTCGGATGGTGTGAGGGAGCTGGGTTAACGTCAGTGGTGATAGAGGCAGTGACAGGGCGATGGGGGAGAGGTGTCACTGACGGATGGTGTGAGGGAGCTGGGTTAACGTCAGTGGGGATACAGTCTGTGATACTGGGCAATGGGGGAGAGGGGTCACTGAGGGACGGTGTGAGGTAGCTGGGTGAACGTCAATGGTGATACAGTCAGTGACACAGGGCGATGGGGCAGAGGGTTCACTGAGTGACGGTGTGAGGGAGCTGAATTAACATCAATAGTGATACAGTCAGTGACACAGGGCCATGTGGGAGAGGGGTCACTGAGGGACGGTGTGAGGGAGCTGGGTTAACGTCACTAGTGATACAGTCAGTGACACGGCCATGGGGGAGACGGGTGACTGAGGGACGGTGTGAGGGAGTTGGGTTAACGTCAGTGGTGATAGAGGCAGTGACAGGGCAATGGGGGAGAGGGGTCATTGAGGGACGTGTGAGGGAGCTGGGTTACCGTCAGTGGGGATACAGTCAGTGACGCAGGGTGATGGGGAGGGGAGGGGGTCACTGAGGGATGATGTGAGGGAGCTGGGTTAACGTCAATGGTGACACAGGGTGTAGGGGGAGAGGGGTCACTGAGAGACGGTGTGAGGGAGCTGGGTTAACGTCAGTGGTGACACAGGGTGATGGGGGAGAGGGGTCACTGAGGGACGGTGTGAGGTAGCTGGGTTAACGTCAATGGTGACATAGTCAGTGACACAGGGCGATGGGGGAGAGGGGTCACTGAGGGACGGTGTGAGGGAGCTGGATTAACGTCAATGGTGATACAGTCAGTGACACAGGGTGATGGGGAGGGGAGGGGGTTACTGAGAGATGGTGTGAGGAGCTGGGTTAAGGTCAGAGGAGATACAGGGCGTAGGGGGAGAGGGGTCACTTAGGGACGGTGTGAGGGAGATAGATTAACGTCAATAGTGATACGGTCAGTGACACATGGCGATGGGGAATAGGGGTCACTGAGGGACGGTGTGAGGGAGCTGAGTTAACGTCAGTGGGGATACAGTCAGGGACACAGGGCAATGGGGGAGAGGGGTCATTGAGGGACGTGTGAGGGAGCTGGGTTACCGTCAGTGGGGATACAGTCAGTGACGCAGGGTGATGGGGAGGGGAGGGGGTCACTGAGGGATGATGTGAGGGAGCTGGGTTAACGTCAGTGGGGATACAGTCAGTAACGCAGGGTGATGGGGAGGGGAGGGGGTCTCTGTGGGATGATGTGAGGGAGCTGGGTTAACGTCAGTGGGGATACAGTCAGTGACACAGGGCGATGGGGGAGAGGGGTCACTGAGGGACAGTGTGAGGGAGCTGGGTTAACGTCACTGGGGATACAGTCAGTGAGACATGGCCATGGGGGAGACGGGTGACTGAGGGACGGTGTGAGGGAGCTGGGTTAACGTCACTGGGGATACAGTCAGTGACACATGGCCATGGGGGAGAGGGGTCACTGAGGGACGGTGTGAGGGAGCTGGGTTAACGTCAATGGTGATAGATGCAGTGACAGGGCGATGGGGGAGAGGGGTCACTGACGGATGGTGTGAGGGAGCTGGGTTAACGACAGTGTCGACACGGGGTGTCAAGGGAGAGGGATCACTGAGGGACGGTGTGAGGGAGCTGGGTTAACGTCAATGGTGATAGATGCAGTGACAGGGCGATGGGGGAGAGGGGTCACTGTCGGATGGTGTGAGGGAGCTGGGTTAACGTCAGTGGTGATAGAGGCAGTGACAGGGCGATGGGGGAGAGGGGTCACTGACGGATGGTGTGAGGGAGCTGGGTTAACGTCAGTGGGGATACAGTCTGTGATACTGGGCAATGGGGGAGAGGGGTCACTGAGGGACGGTGTGAGGTAGCTGGGTGAACGTCAATGGTGATACAGTCAGTGACACAGGGCGATGGGGCAGAGGGGTCACTGAGTGACGGTGTGAGGGAGCTGAATTAACATCAATAGTGATACAGTCAGTGACACAGGGCCATGTGGGAGAGGGGTCACTGAGGGACGGTGTGAGGGAGCTGGGTTAACGTCACTAGTGATACAGTCAGTGACACGGCCATGGGGGAGACGGGTGACTGAGGGACGGTGTGAGGGAGTTGGGTTAACGTCAGTGGTGATAGAGGCAGTGACAGGGCAATGGGGGAGAGGGGTCATTGAGGGACGTGTGAGGGAGCTGGGTTACCGTCAGTGGGGATACAGTCAGTGACGCAGTGTGATGGGGAGGGGAGGGGGTCACTGAGGGATGATGTGAGGGAGCTGGGTTAACGTCAATGGTGACACAGGGTGTAGGGGGAGAGGGGTCACTGAGAGACGGTGTGAGGGAGCTGGGTTAACGTCAGTGGTGACACAGGGTGATGGGGGAGAGGGGTCACTGAGGGACGGTGTGAGGTAGCTGGGTTAACGTCAATGGTGACATAGTCAGTGACACAGGGCGATGGGGGAGAGGGGTCACTGAGGGACGGTGTGAGGGAGCTGGATTATCATCAATAGTGATACAGTCAGTGACACAGGGCGATGGGCGAGAGGGTCACTGAGGGACGGTGTAAGGGAGCTGGATTAACGTCAATGGTGATACAGTCAGTGACACAGGGTGATGGGGAGGGGAGGGGGTTACTGAGAGATGGTGTGAGGAGCTGGGTTAACGTCAGAGGAGATACAGGGCGTAGGGGGAGAGGGGTCACTTAGGGACGGTGTGAGGGAGATCGATTAACGTCAATAGTGATACGGTCAGTGACACATGGCGATGGGGAATAGGGGTCACTGAGGGACGGTGTGAGGGAGCTGGATTAACATCAATAGTGATACAGTCAGTGACACAGGGCGATGGGCGAGAGGGTCACTGAGGGACGGTGTGAGGGAGCTGGGTTAACGACAGTGTTGACACGGGGTGTCAAGGGAGAGGGATCACTGAGGGACGGTGTGAGGGTGCTGGGTCAACGTCAATGGTGATACAGACAGTGACAGGGCGATGGGGGAGAGGGGTGACTGACAGACCGTGTGAGGGAGCTGGGTTAACGTCAGTGGGGATACAGTCTGTGACACAGGGCAATGGTTGAGAGGGGTCACTGAGGGACGGTGTGAGGGAGCTGTGTTAACGTCAATGGTGATACAGTCAGTGACACTGGGCAATGGGGGAGAGGGGTCACTGAGGGACGGTGTGAGGGAGCTGGGTTAACATCAATGGTGATACAGTCAGTGACACTGGGCAATGGGGGAGAGGGGTCACTGAGGGACGGTGTGAGGGAGCTGGGTTAACGTCAATGGTGATACAGTCAGTGACACTGGGCAATGGGGGAGAGGGGTCACTGAGGGACGGTGTGAGGGAGCTGGGTTAACGTCAGTGGGGATACAGTTAGTGACACAGGGCAATGGTTGAGAGGGGTCACTGAGGGACGGTGTGAGGGAGCTGGGTTAACGTCAATGGTGATACAGTCAGTGACACAGGGCCATGTGGGAGAGGGGTCACTGAGGGACGGTGTGAGGGAGCTGGGTTAACGTCATTAGTGATACAGTCAGTGACACGGCCATGGGGGAGACGGGTGACTGAGGGACGGTGTGAGGGAGCTGGGTTAACGTCAGTGGGGGATACAGTCAGTGACACTGGGCAATGGGGGAGAGGGGTGACTGACAGACGGTGTGAGGGAGCTGGGTTAACGTCAGTGGGGATACAGTCAGGGACACAGGGCCATGGGGGAGAGGGGTCACTGAGGGACGGTGTGAGGGAGCTGGGTTAACGTCAATGGTGATACAGACAGTGACAGGGCGATGGGGGAGGGGGGTCACTGACGGATGGTGTGAGGGAGCTGGGTTAACGTCAGTGGGGATACAGTCTGTGATACTGGGCAATGGGGGAGAGGGGTCACTGAGGGACGGTGTGAGGTAGCTGGGTGAACGTCAATGGTGATACAGTCAGTGACACAGGGCGATGGGGCAGAGGGGTCACTGAGTGACGGTGTGAGGGAGCTGAATTAACATCAATAGTGATACAGTCAGTGACACAGGGCCATGTGGGAGAGGGGTCACTGAGGGACGGTGTGAGGGAGCTGGGTTATCATCAATAGTGATACAGTCAGTGACACAGGGCGATGGGCGAGAGGGTCACTGAGGGACGGTGTAAGGGAGCTGGATTAACGTCAATGGTGATACAGTCAGTGACACAGGGTGATGGGGAGGGGGTTACTGAGAGATGGTGTGAGGAGCTGGGTTAACGTCAGAGGAGATACAGGGCGTAGGGGGAGAGGGGTCACTTAGGGACGGTGTGAGGGAGATAGATTAACGTCAATAGTGATACGGTCAGTGACACATGGCGATGGGGAATAGGGGTCACTGAGGGACGGTGTGAGGGAGCTGGGTTAACGACAGTGTTGACACGGGGTGTCAAGGGAGAGGGATCACTGAGGGACGGTGTGAGGGTGCTGGGTCAACGTCAATGGTGATACAGACAGTGACAGGGCGATGGGGGAGAGGGGTGACTGACAGACGGTGTGAGGGAGCTGGGTTAACGTCAGTGGGGATACAGTCTGTGACACAGGGCAATGGTTGAGAGGGGTCACTGAGGGACGGTGTGAGGGAGCTGTGTTAACGTCAATGGTGATACAGTCAGTGACACTGGGCAATGGGGGAGAGGGGTCACTGAGGGACGGTGTGAGGGAGCTGGGTTAACATCAATGGTGATACAGTCAGTGACACTGGGCAATGGGGGAGAGGGGTCACTGAGGGACGGTGTGAGGGAGCTGGGTTAACGTCAATGGTGATACAGTCAGTGACACTGGGCAATGGGGGAGAGGGGTCACTGAGGGACGGTGTGAGGGAGCTGGGTTAACGTCAGTGGGGATACAGTTAGTGACACAGGGCAATGGTTGAGAGGGGTCACTGAGGGACGGTGTGAGGGAGCTGGGTTAACGTCAATGGTGATACAGTCAGTGACACAGGGCCATGTGGGAGAGGGGTCACTGAGGGACGGTGTGAGGGAGCTGGGTTAACGTCATTAGTGATACAGTCAGTGACACGGCCATGGGGGAGACGGGTGACTGAGGGACGGTGTGAGGGAGCTGGGTTAACGTCAGTGGGGATACAGTCAGTGACACTGGGCAATGGGGGAGAGGGGTGACTGACAGACGGTGTGAGGGAGCTGGGTTAACGTCAGTGGGGATACAGTCAGGGACACAGGGCCATGGGGGAGAGGGGTCACTGAGGGACGGTGTGAGGGAGCTGGGTTAACGTCAATGGTGATACAGACAGTGACACGGCCATGGGGGAGACGGGTGACTGAGGGACGGTGTGAGGGAGTTGGGTTAACGTCAGTGGTGATAGAGGCAGTGACAGGGCAATGGGGGAGAGGGGTCATTGAGGGACGTGTGAGGGAGCTGGGTTACCGTCAGTGGGGATACAGTCAGTGACGCAGGGTGATGGGGAGGGGAGGGGGTCACTGAGGGATGATGTGAGGGAGCTGGGTTAACGTCAATGGTGACACAGGGTGTAGGGGGAGAGGGGTCACTGAGAGACGGTGTGAGGGAGCTGGGTTAACGTCAGTGGTGACACAGGGTGATGGGGGAGAGGGGTCACTGAGGGACGGTGTGAGGTAGCTGGGTTAACGTCAATGGTGACATAGTCAGTGACACAGGGCGATGGGGGAGAGGGGTCACTGAGGGACGGTGTGAGGGAGCTGGATTATCATCAATAGTGATACAGTCAGTGACACAGGGCGATGGGCGAGAGGGTCACTGAGGGACGGTGTAAGGGAGCTGGATTAACGTCAATGGTGATACAGTCAGTGACACAGGGTGATGGGGAGGGGAGGGGGTTACTGAGAGATGGTGTGAGGAGCTGTGTTAACGTCAGAGGAGATACAGGGCGTAGGGGGAGAGGGGTCACTTAGGGACGGTGTGAGGGAGATAGATTAACGTCAATAGTGATACGGTCAGTGACACATGGCGATGGGGAATAGGGGTCACTGAGGGATGGTGTGAGGGAGATGGATTAACATCAATAGTGATACAGTCAGTGACACAGGGCCATGTGGGAGAGGGGTCACTGAGGGACGGTGTGAGGGAGCTGGGTTATCATCAATAGTGATACAGTCAGTGACACAGGGCGATGGGCGAGAGGGTCACTGAGGGACGGTGTAAGGGAGCTGGATTAACGTCAATGGTGATACAGTCAGTGACACAGGGTGATGGGGAGGGGGTTACTGAGAGATGGTGTGAGGAGCTGGGTTAACGTCAGAGGAGATACAGGGCGTAGGGGGAGAGGGGTCACTTAGGGACGGTGTGAGGGAGATAGATTAACGTCAATAGTGATACGTTCAGTGACACATGGCGATGGGGAATAGGGGTCACTGAGGGACGGTGTGAGGGAGCTGGGTTAACGACAGTGTTGACACGGGGTGTCAAGGGAGAGGGATCACTGAGGGACGGTGTGAGGGTGCTGGGTCAACGTCAATGGTGATACAGACAGTGACAGGGCGATGGGGGAGAGGGGTGACTGACAGACGGTGTGAGGGAGCTGGGTTAACGTCAGTGGGGATACAGTCTGTGACACAGGGCAATGGTTGAGAGGGGTCACTGAGGGACGGTGTGAGGGAGCTGTGTTAACGTCAATGGTGATACAGTCAGTGACACTGGGCAATGGGGGAGAGGGGTCACTGAGGGACGGTGTGAGGGAGCTGGGTTAACATCAATGGTGATACAGTCAGTGACACTGGGCAATGGGGGAGAGGGGTCACTGAGGGACGGTGTGAGGGAGCTGGGTTAACGTCAATGGTGATACAGTCAGTGACACTGGGCAATGGGGGAGAGGGGTCACTGAGGGACGGTGTGAGGGAGCTGGGTTAACGTCAGTGGGGATACAGTTAGTGACACAGGGCAATGGTTGAGAGGGGTCACTGAGGGACGGTGTGAGGGAGCTGGGTTAACGTCAATGGTGATACAGTCAGTGACACAGGGCCATGTGGGAGAGGGGTCACTGAGGGACGGTGTGAGGGAGCTGGGTTAACGTCATTAGTGATACAGTCAGTGACACGGCCATGGGGGAGACGGGTGACTGAGGGACGGTGTGAGGGAGCTGGGTTAACGTCAGTGGGGATACAGTCAGTGACACTGGGCAATGGGGGAGAGGGGTGACTGACAGACGGTGTGAGGGAGCTGGGTTAACGTCAGTGGGGATACAGTCAGGGACACAGGGCCATGGGGAGAGAGGGGTCACTGAGGGACGGTGTGAGGGAGCTGGGTTAACGTCAATGGTGATACAGACAGTGACACGGCCATGGGGAGACGGGTGACTGAGGGACGGTGTGAGGGAGTTGGGTTAACGTCAGTGGTGATAGAGGCAGTGACAGGGCAATGGGGGAGAGGGGTCATTGAGGGACGTGTGAGGGAGCTGGGTTACCGTCAGTGGGGATACAGTCAGTGACGCAGGGTGATGGGGAGGGGAGGGGGTCACTGAGGGATGATGTGAGGGAGCTGGGTTAACGTCAATGGTGACACAGGGTGTAGGGGGGAGAGGGGTCACTGAGAGACGGTGTGAGGGAGCTGGGTTAACGTCAGTGGTGACACAGGGTGATGGGGGAGAGGGGTCACTGAGGGACGGTGTGAGGTAGCTGGGTTAACGTCAATGGTGACATAGTCAGTGACACAGGGCGATGGGGGAGAGGGGTCACTGAGGGACGGTGTGAGGGGAGCTGGATTATCATCAATAGTGATACAGTCAGTGACACAGGGCGATGGGCGAGAGGGTCACTGAGGGACGGTGTAAGGGAGCTGGATTAACGTCAATGGTGATACAGTCAGTGACACAGGGTGATGGGGAGGGGAGGGGGTTACTGAGAGATGGTGTGAGGAGCTGTGTTAACGTCAGAGGAGATACAGGGCGTAGGGGGAGAGGGGTCACTTAGGGACGGTGTGAGGGAGATAGATTAACGTCAATAGTGATACGGTCAGTGACACATGGCGATGGGGAATAGGGGTCACTGAGGGATGGTGTGAGGGAGATGGATTAACATCAATAGTGATACAGTCAGTGACACAGGGCGATGGGCGAGAGGGTCACTGAGGGACGGTGTGAGGGAGCTGGGTTAACGACAGTGTTGACACGGGGTGTCAAGGGAGAGGGATCACTGAGGGACGGTGTGAGGGTGCTGGGTCAACGTCAATGGTGATACAGACAGTGACAGGGCGATGGGGGAGAGGGGTGACTGACAGACGGTGTGAGGGAGCTGTGTTAACGTCAATGGTGATACAGTCAGTGACACTGGGCAATGGGGGAGAGGGGTCACTGAGGGACGGTGTGAGGGAGCTGGGTTAACGTCAATGGTGATACAGTCAGTGACACTGGGCAATGGGGGAGAGGGGTCACTGAGGGACGGTGTGAGGGAGCTGGGTTAACGTCAATGGTGATACAGTCAGTGACACTGGGCAATGGGGGAGAGGGGTCACTGAGGGACGGTGTGAGGGAGCTGGGTTAACGTCAGTGGGGATACAGTTAGTGACACAGGGCAATGGTTGAGAGGGGTCACTGAGGGACGGTGTGAGGGAGCTGGGTTAACGTCAATGGTGATACAGTCAGTGACACAGGGCCATGTGGGAGAGGGGTCACTGAGGGACGGTGTGAGGGAGCTGGGTTAACGTCATTAGTGATACAGTCAGTGACACGGCCATGGGGGAGACGGGTGACTGAGGGACGGTGTGAGGGAGCTGGGTTAACGTCAGTGGGGATACAGTCAGTGACACTGGGCAATGGGGGAGAGGGGTGACTGACAGACGGTGTGAGGGAGCTGGGTTAACGTCAGTGGGGATACAGTCAGTGACACAGGGCCATGGGGGAGAGGGGTCACTGAGGGACGGTGTGAGGGAGCTGGGTTAACGTCAATGGTGATACAGTCAGTGACACTGGGCAATGGGGGAGAGGGGTCACTGAGGGACGGTGTGAGGGAGCTGGGTTAACGTCAATGGTGATACAGTCAGTGACACTGGGCAATGGGGGAGAGGGGTCACTGAGGGACGGTGTGAGGGAGCTGGGTTAACGTCAATGGTGATACAGTCAGTGACACTGGGCAATGGGGGAGAGGGGTCACTGAGGGACGGTGTGAGGGAGCTGGGTTAACTTCAGTGGGGATACAGTTAGTGACACAGGGCAATGGTTGAGAGGGGTCACTGAGGGACGGTGTGAGGGAGCTGGGTTAACGTCAATGGTGATACAGTCAGTGACACTGGGCAATGGGGGAGAGGGGTCACTGAGGGACGGTGTGAGGGAGCTGGGTTAACGTCAGTGGGGATACAGTTAGTGACACAGGGCGATGGGGCAGAGGGGTCACTGAGTGACGGTGTGAGGGAGCTGAATTAACATCAATAGTGATACAGTCAGTGACACAGGGCTATGTGGGAGAGGGGTCACTGAGGGACGGTGTGAGGGAGCTGGGTTAACGTCATTAGTGATACAGTCAGTGACACGGCCATGGGGGAGACGGGTGACTGAGGGACGGTGTGAGGGAGCTGGGTTAACGTCAGTGGGGATACAGTCAGTGACACTGGGCAATGGGGGAGAGGGGTCACTGAGGGATGGTGTGAGGGAGCTGGGTTAACGTCAGTGGGGATACAGTCAGGGACACAGGGCCATGGGGGAGAGTGGTCACTGAGGGACGGTGAGAGGGAACTGGATTAACATCAATGGTGATACAGTCAGTGACACAGGGTGATGGGGTGGGGAGGGGGTTACTGAGAGATGGTGTGAGGAGCTGGGTTAACGTCAGAGGAGATACAGGGCGTAGGGGGAGAGGGGTCACTTAGGGATGGTGTGAGGGAGATAGATTAATGTCAATTGTGATACAGTCAGTGACACAGGTCGATGGGGGAGAGGGGACACTGAGGGACAGTGTGAGGGAGCTGGGTTAACGTCACTGGGGATACAGTCAGTGACACATGGCCATGTGGGAGACGGGTGACTGAGGAACGGTGTGAGGGAGCTGGGTTAATGTCAGTGGTGATAGAGGCAGTGACAGGGCGATGGGGGAGAGGGATCACTGAGGGACGGTGTGAGGGAGGTGGGTTAACGTCAGTGGGGATACAGTCAGTGACACAGGGCAATGGTTGAGAGGGGTCACTGAGGGACGGTGTGAGGGAGCTGGGTTAACGTCAATGGTGATACAGTCAGTGACACAGGGCGATGGTTGAGAGGGGTCACTGAGGGACGGTGTGAGGGAGCTGGGTTAACGTCAGTGGGGATACAGTCTGTGACACTGGGCGATGGTTGAGAGGGGTCACTGAGGGACTGTGTGAGGGAGCTGGGTTAACGTCACTAGTGATACAGTCAGTGACACGGCCATGGTGGAGACGGGTGACTGAGGGACGGTGTGAGGGAGCTGGGTTAACGTCAGTGGTGATAGAGGCAGTGACAGGGCGATGGGGGAGAGGGGTCACTGAGGGATGGTGTGAGGGAGCTGGGTTAACGTCAGTGGGGATACAGTCAGGGACACAGGACAATGGTGGAGAGGGGTCATTGTGGGACGTGTGAGGAAGCTGGGTTACCGTCAGTGGGGATACAGTCAGTGACGCAGGGTGATGGGGAGGGGAGGGGGTCACTGAGGGATGATGTGAGGGAGCAGGGTTAACGTCAATGGTGACACAGGGTGTAGGGGGAGAGGGGTCACTGAGAGACGGTGTGAGGGAGCTGGGTTAACGTCAGTGGTGACACAGGGTGATGGGGGAGAGGGGTCACTGAGGGACGGTGTGAGGTAGCTGGGTTAACGTCAATGGTGACATAGTCAGTGACACAGGGCGATGGGGTAGAGGGGTCACTGAGGGACGGTGTGAGGGAGCTGGATTATCATCAATAGTGATACAGTCAGTGACACAGGGCCATGGAGGAGAGGGGTTACTGAGGGACGGTGTGAGGGAGCTGGGTTAACGTCACTAGTGATACAGTCAGTGACACAGGGCCATGGGGGAGAGTGGTCACTGAGGGACGGTGTGAGGGAGCTGGGTTAACGTCAGTGGTGACAGGGTGTAGGGGAGAGGGGTCACTGAGGGACGGTGTGAGGGAGCTGGGTTAACGTCAGTGGGGATACAGTCAGTGACGGGGCGATTTGGGAGAGGGGTCACTGAGGGACGGTGTGAGGGAGCTGGGTTAACGTCAATGGTGATACAGTCAGTGACACAGGGTGATGGGGGAGAGGGGTCATTGAGGGACGGTGTGAGGGAACTGGATTAACGTCAATGGTGATACAGTCAGTGACACAGGGCGATGGGGGAGAGTGGTCACTGAGGTTCGGTGTGAGGGAGCTGGGTTAACGTCAGTGGTGACAGAGGGTGTAGGGGAGAGAGGTCACTGAGGGACGGTGTGAGGGAGCTGGGTTAACGTCACTGGGGATACAGTCAGTGATGCAGGGTGATGGGGGAGAGGGGTCACTGAGTGACGGTGAGGGAGCTGGGTTAACGTCAATGGTGATACAGTCAGTGACACAGGGCGATGGCGGAGAGGGGTCACTGAGGGACGGTGTAAGAAAGCTGGATTAATGTCAATAGTGATACAGTCTGTGACACAGGGTGATGGGGAGGGGAGGGGGTCACTGAGAGATGGTGTGAGGGAGCTGGGTTAACGTCAGTGGAGATACAGGGCGTAGGGGGAGAGGGGTCACTGTGGGACGGTGTGAGGGAGATAGATTAACGTCAATAGTGATACAGTCAGTGACACAGGGCGATGGGGGAGAGGGGTCACTGAGGGATAGTGTGAGGGAGCTGGGTGAACGTCAGTGGAGATACAGGGCATAGGGGGAGAGGGGTCACTGAGGGACGGTGTGAGGGAGATAGATTAACGTCAATAGTGATTCAGTTAGTGACACAGGGCGATGGGGAAGAGGGTTCACTGTGGGACGGTGTGAGGGAGATAGATTAACGTCAATAGTGATACAGTCAGTGACACAGGGCGATGGGGGAGAGGGGTCACTGAGGGATAGTGTGAGGGAGCTGGGTGAACGTCAGTGGAGATACAGGGCGTAGGGGGAGAGGGGTCACTGAGGGACGGTGTGAGGGAGCTGGGTTAACGTCAATAGTGATACAGTCAGTGACACAGGGCGATGGGGGAGAGGGGTCACTGAGGGACGGTGTGAGGGAGCTGGGTTAACAACAGAGTTGACACGGGGTGTCGAGGGAGAGGGGTCACTGAGGGACGGTGTGAGGGAGCTGGATTAACGTCAATGGTGATACAGTCAGTGACACAGGGCGATGGGGGAGAGGGGTCACTGAGGGATGGTGTGAGAAAGCTGGATTAACGTCAATAGTGATACAGTCAGTGACACAGGGTGATGGGGAGGGGAGGGGGTTACTGAGAGATGGTGTGAGGAGCTGGGTTAACGTCACAGGAGATACAGGGCGTAGGGGGAGAGGGGTCACTTAGGGACGGTGTGAGGGAGATAGATTAACGTCAATAGTGATACAGTCAGTGACAGGGCCATGGGGGAGACGGGTGACTGAGGGACGGTGTGAGGGAGCTGGGTTAACGTCAGTGGTGATAGAGGCAGTGACAGGGCGATGGGGGAGAGGGGTCACTGACGGATGGTCTGAGGGAGCTGGGTTAACGTCAGTGGGGATACAGTCAGTGACACTGGGCAATGGGGGAGTGGGGTCACTGAGGGATGGTGTGAGGGAGCTGGGTTAACGTCAGTGGTGATAGAGGCAGTGACAGGGCGATGGGGGAGAGGGGTCACTGACGGATGGTCTGAGGGAGCTGGGTTAACGTCAGTGGGGATACAGTCAGTGACACAGGGCGATGGGGGAGAGGGGTCACTGAGGGACAGTGTGAGGGAGCTGGGTTAACGTCACTAGTGATACAGTCAGTGACACGGCCATGGGGGAGACGGGTGACTGAGGGACGGTGTGAGGGAGCTGGGTTAACGTCAGTGGTGATAGAGGCAGTGACAGGGCGATGGGGGAGAGGGGTCACTGACGGATGGTCTGAGGGAGCTGGGTTAACGTCAGTGGGGATACAGTCAGTGACACTGGGCAATGGGGGAGAGGGGTCACTGAGGGACGGTGTGAGGGAGCTGGGTTAACATCAGTGGGGATACAGTCAGGGACACAGGGCGATGGGGGAGAGTGGTCACTGAGGTTCGGTGTGAGGGAGCTGGGTTAACGTCAGTGGTGACAGAGTGTGTAGGGGAGAGAGGTCACTGAGGGACGGTGTGAGGGAGCTGGGTTAACGTCACTGGGGATACAGTCAGTGATGCAGGGTGATGGGGGAGAGGGGTCACTGAGTGACGGTGAGGGAGCTGGGTTAACGTCAATGGTGATACAGTCAGTGACACAGGGCGATGGCGGAGAGGGGTCACTGAGGGACGGTGTAAGAAAGCTGGATTAATGTCAATAGTGATACAGTCTGTGACACAGGGTGATGGGGAGGGGAGGGGGTCACTGAGAGATGGTGTGAGGGAGCTGGGTTAACGTCAGTGGAGATACAGGGCGTAGGGGGAGAGGGGTCACTGTGGGACCGTGTGAGGGAGATAGATTAACGTCAATAGTGATACAGTCAGTGACACAGGGCGATGGGGGAGAGGGGTCACTGAGGGATAGTGTGAGGGAGCTGGGTGAACGTCAGTGGAGATACAGGTCGTAGGGGGAGAGGGGTCACTGAGGGACGGTGTGAGGGAGATAGATTAACGTCAATAGTGATTCAGTTAGTGACACAGGTCGATGGGGAAGAGGGTTCACTGTGGGACGGTGTGAGGGAGATAGATTAACGTCAATAGTGATACAGTCAGTGACACAGGGCGATGGGGGAGAGGGGTCACTGAGGGATAGTGTGAGGGAGCTGGGTGAACGTCAGTGGAGATACAGGGCGTAGGGGGAGAGGGGTCACTGAGGGACGGTGTGAGGGAGCTGGGTTAACGTCAATAGTGATACAGTCAGTGACACAGGGCGATGGGGGAGAGGGGTCACTGAGGGACGTTGTGAGGGAGCTGGGTTAACAACAGAGTTGACACGGGGTGTCAAGGGAGAGGGGTCACTGAGGGACGGTGTGAGGGAGCTGGATTAACGTCAATGGTGATACAGTCAGTGACAGGGCAATGGGGGAGAGGGGTCACTGAGGGACGGTGTGAGGGAGCTGGGTTAACGTCAATGGTGATACAGTCAGTGACACTGGGCAATGGGGGAGAGGGGTCACTGAGGGACGGTGTGAGGGAGCTGGGTTAACGTCAATGGTGATACAGTCAGTGACACTGGGCAATGGGGGAGAGGGGTCACTGAGGGACGGTGTGAGGGAGCTGGGTTAACTTCAGTGGGGATACAGTTAGTGACACAGGGCAATGGTTGAGAGGGGTCACTGAGGGACGGTGTGAGGGAGCTGGGTTAACGTCAATGGTGATACAGTCAGTGACACTGGGCAATGGGGGAGAGGGGTCACTGAGGGACGGTGTGAGGGAGCTGGGTTAACGTCAGTGGGGATACAGTTAGTGACACAGGGCGATGGGGCAGAGGGGTCACTGAGTGACGGTGTGAGGGAGCTGAATTAACATCAATAGTGATACAGTCAGTGACACAGGGCTATGTGGGAGAGGGGTCACTGAGGGACGGTGTGAGGGAGCTGGGTTAACGTCATTAGTGATACAGTCAGTGACACGGCCATGGGGGAGACGGGTGACTGAGGGACGGTGTGAGGGAGCTGGGTTAACGTCAGTGGGGATACAGTCAGTGACACTGGGCAATGGGGGAGAGGGGTCACTGAGGGATGGTGTGAGGGAGCTGGGTTAACGTCAGTGGGGATACAGTCAGGGACACAGGGCCATGGGGGAGAGTGGTCACTGAGGGACGGTGAGAGGGAACTGGATTAACATCAATGGTGATACAGTCAGTGACACAGGGTGATGGGGTGGGGAGGGGGTTACTGAGAGATGGTGTGAGGAGCTGGGTTAACGTCAGAGGAGATACAGGGCGTAGGGGGAGAGGGGTCACTTAGGGATGGTGTGAGGGAGATAGATTAATGTCAATTGTGATACAGTCAGTGACACAGGTCGATGGGGGAGAGGGGTCACTGAGGGACAGTGTGAGGGAGCTGGGTTAACGTCACTGGGGATACAGTCAGTGACACATGGCCATGTGGGAGACGGGTGACTGAGGAACGGTGTGAGGGAGCTGGGTTAACGTCAGTGGTGATAGAGGCAGTGACAGGGCGATGGGGGAGAGGGGTCACTGACGGATGGTCTGAGGGAGCTGGGTTAACGTCAGTGGGGATACAGTCAGTGACACTGGGCAATGGGGGAGAGGGGTCACTGAGGGACGGTGTGAGGGAGCTGGGTTAACATCAGTGGGGATACAGTCAGGGACACAGGGCGATGGGGGAGAGTGGTCACTGAGGTTCGGTGTGAGGGAGCTGGGTTAACGTCAGTGGTGACAGAGTGTGTAGGGGAGAGAGGTCACTGAGGGACGGTGTGAGGGAGCTGGGTTAACGTCACTGGGGATACAGTCAGTGATGCAGGGTGATGGGGGAGAGGGGTCACTGAGTGACGGTGAGGGAGCTGGGTTAACGTCAATGGTGATACAGTCAGTGACACAGGGCGATGGCGGAGAGGGGTCACTGAGGGACGGTGTAAGGAAGCTGGATTAATGTCAATAGTGATACAGTCTGTGACACAGGGTGATGGGGAGGGGAGGGGGTCACTGAGAGATGGTGTGAGGGAGCTGGGTTAACGTCAGTGGAGATACAGGGCGTAGGGGGAGAGGGGTCACTGTGGGACCGTGTGAGGGAGATAGATTAACGTCAATAGTGATACAGTCAGTGACACAGGGCGATGGGGGAGAGGGGTCACTGAGGGATAGTGTGAGGGAGCTGGGTGAACGTCAGTGGAGATACAGGTCGTAGGGGGAGAGGGGTCACTGAGGGACGGTGTGAGGGAGATAGATTAACGTCAATAGTGATTCAGTTAGTGACACAGGTCGATGGGGAAGAGGGTTCACTGTGGGACGGTGTGAGGGAGATAGATTAACGTCAATAGTGATACAGTCAGTGACACAGGGCGATGGGGGAGAGGGGTCACTGAGGGATAGTGTGAGGGAGCTGGGTGAACGTCAGTGGAGATACAGGGCGTAGGGGGAGAGGGGTCACTGAGGGACGGTGTGAGGGAGCTGGGTTAACGTCAATAGTGATACAGTCAGTGACACAGGGCGATGGGGGAGAGGGGTCACTGAGGGACGTTGTGAGGGAGCTGGGTTAACAACAGAGTTGACACGGGGTGTCGAGGGAGAGGGGTCACTGAGGGACGGTGTGAGGGAGCTGGATTAACGTCAATGGTGATACAGTCAGTGACAGGGCAATGGGGGAGAGGGGTCACTGAGGGACGGTGTGAGGGAGCTGGGTTAACGTCAATGGTGATACAGTCAGTGACACTGGGCAATGGGGGAGAGGGGTCACTGAGGGACGGTGTGAGGGAGCTGGGTTAACGTCAATGGTGATACAGTCAGTGACACTGGGCAATGGGGGAGAGGGGTCACTGAGGGACGGTGTGAGGGAGCTGGGTTAACTTCAGTGGGGATACAGTTAGTGACACAGGGCAATGGTTGAGAGGGGTCACTGAGGGACGGTGTGAGGGAGCTGGGTTAACGTCAATGGTGATACAGTCAGTGACACTGGGCAATGGGGGAGAGGGGTCACTGAGGGACGGTGTGAGGGAGCTGGGTTAACGTCAGTGGGGATACAGTTAGTGACACAGGGCGATGGGGCAGAGGGGTCACTGAGTGACGGTGTGAGGGAGCTGAATTAACATCAATAGTGATACAGTCAGTGACACAGGGCTATGTGGGAGAGGGGTCACTGAGGGACGGTGTGAGGGAGCTGGGTTAACGTCATTAGTGATACAGTCAGTGACACGGCCATGGGGGAGACGGGTGACTGAGGGACGGTGTGAGGGAGCTGGGTTAACGTCAGTGGGGATACAGTCAGTGACACTGGGCAATGGGGGAGAGGGGTCACTGAGGGATGGTGTGAGGGAGCTGGGTTAACGTCAGTGGGGATACAGTCAGGGACACAGGGCCATGGGGGAGAGTGGTCACTGAGGGACGGTGAGAGGGAACTGGATTAACATCAATGGTGATACAGTCAGTGACACAGGGTGATGGGGTGGGGAGGGGGTTACTGAGAGATGGTGTGAGGAGCTGGGTTAACGTCAGAGGAGATACAGGGCGTAGGGGGAGAGGGGTCACTTAGGGATGGTGTGAGGGAGATAGATTAATGTCAATTGTGATACAGTCAGTGACACAGGTCGATGGGGGAGAGGGGTCACTGAGGGACAGTGTGAGGGAGCTGGGTTAACGTCACTGGGGATACAGTCAGTGACACATGGCCATGTGGGAGACGGGTGACTGAGGAACGGTGTGAGGGAGCTGGGTTAATGTCAGTGGTGATAGAGGCAGTGACAGGGCAATGGGGGAGAGGGATCACTGAGGGACGGTGTGAGGGAGGTGGGTTAACGTCAGTGGGGATACAGTCAGTGACACAGGGCAATGGTTGAGAGGGGTCACTGAGGGACGGTGTGAGGGAGCTGGGTTAACGTCAATGGTGATACAGTCAGTGACACAGGGCGATGGTTGAGAGGGGTCACTGAGGGACGGTGTGAGGGAGCTGGGTTAACGTCAGTGGGGATACAGTCTGTGACACTGGGCGATGGTTGAGAGGGGTCACTGAGGGACTGTGTGAGGGAGCTGGGTTAACGTCACTAGTGATACAGTCAGTGACACGGCCATGGTGGAGACGGGTGACTGAGGGACGGTGTGAGGGAGCTGGGTTAACGTCAGTGGTGATAGAGGCAGTGACAGGGCGATGGGGGAGAGGGGTCACTGAGGGATGGTGTGAGGGAGCTGGGTTAACGTCAGTGGGGATACAGTCAGGGACACAGGACAATGGTGGAGAGGGGTCATTGTGGGACGTGTGAGGAAGCTGGGTTACCGTCAGTGGGGATACAGTCAGTGACGCAGGGTGATGGGGAGGGGAGGGGGTCACTGAGGGATGATGTGAGGGAGCAGGGTTAACGTCAATGGTGACACAGGGTGTAGGGGGAGAGGGGTCACTGAGAGACGGTGTGAGGGAGCTGGGTTAACGTCAGTGGTGACACAGGGTGATGGGGGAGAGGGGTCACTGAGGGACGGTGTGAGGTAGCTGGGTTAACGTCAATGGTGACATAGTCAGTGACACAGGGCGATGGGGTAGAGGGGTCACTGAGGGACGGTGTGAGGGAGCTGGATTATCATCAATAGTGATACAGTCAGTGACACAGGGCCATGGAGGAGAGGGGTTACTGAGGGACGGTGTGAGGGAGCTGGGTTAACGTCACTAGTGATACAGTCAGTGACACAGGGCCATGGGGGAGAGTGGTCACTGAGGGACGGTGTGAGGGAGCTGGGTTAACGTCAGTGGTGACAGGGTGTAGGGGAGAGGGGTCACTGAGGGACGGTGTGAGGGAGCTGGGTTAACGTCAGTGGGGATACAGTCAGTGACGGGGCGATTTGGGAGAGGGGTCACTGAGGGACGGTGTGAGGGAGCTGGGTTAACGTCAATGGTGATACAGTCAGTGACACAGGGTGATGGGGGAGAGGGGTCATTGAGGGACGGTGTGAGGGAACTGGATTAACGTCAATGGTGATACAGTCAGTGACACAGGGCGATGGGGGAGAGTGGTCACTGAGGTTCGGTGTGAGGGAGCTGGGTTAACGTCAGTGGTGACAGAGGGTGTAGGGGAGAGAGGTCACTGAGGGACGGTGTGAGGGAGCTGGGTTAACGTCACTGGGGATACAGTCAGTGATGCAGGGTGATGGGGGAGAGGGGTCACTGAGTGACGGTGAGGGAGCTGGGTTAACGTCAATGGTGATACAGTCAGTGACACAGGGCGATGGCGGAGAGGGGTCACTGAGGGACGGTGTAAGAAAGCTGGATTAATGTCAATAGTGATACAGTCTGTGACACAGGGTGATGGGGAGGGGAGGGGGTCACTGAGAGATGGTGTGAGGGAGCTGGGTTAACGTCAGTGGAGATACAGGGCGTAGGGGGAGAGGGGTCACTGTGGGACGGTGTGAGGGAGATAGATTAACGTCAATAGTGATACAGTCAGTGACACAGGGCGATGGGGGAGAGGGGTCACTGAGGGATAGTGTGAGGGAGCTGGGTGAACGTCAGTGGAGATACAGGGCATAGGGGGAGAGGGGTCACTGAGGGACGGTGTGAGGGAGATAGATTAACGTCAATAGTGATTCAGTTAGTGACACAGGGCGATGGGGAAGAGGGTTCACTGTGGGACGGTGTGAGGGAGATAGATTAACGTCAATAGTGATACAGTCAGTGACACAGGGCGATGGGGGAGAGGGGTCACTGAGGGATAGTGTGAGGGAGCTGGGTGAACGTCAGTGGAGATACAGGGCGTAGGGGGAGAGGGGTCACTGAGGGACGGTGTGAGGGAGCTGGGTTAACGTCAATAGTGATACAGTCAGTGACACAGGGCGATGGGGGAGAGGGGTCACTGAGGGACGGTGTGAGGGAGCTGGGTTAACAACAGAGTTGACACGGGGTGTCGAGGGAGAGGGGTCACTGAGGGACGGTGTGAGGGAGCTGGATTAACGTCAATGGTGATACAGTCAGTGACACAGGGCGATGGGGGAGAGGGGTCACTGAGGGATGGTGTGAGAAAGCTGGATTAACGTCAATAGTGATACAGTCAGTGACACAGGGTGATGGGGAGGGGAGGGGGTTACTGAGAGATGGTGTGAGGAGCTGGGTTAACGTCACAGGAGATACAGGGCGTAGGGGGAGAGGGGTCACTTAGGGACGGTGTGAGGGAGATAGATTAACGTCAATAGTGATACAGTCAGTGACAGGGCCATGGGGGAGACGGGTGACTGAGGGACGGTGTGAGGGAGCTGGGTTAACGTCAGTGGTGATAGAGGCAGTGACAGGGCGATGGGGGAGAGGGGTCACTGACGGATGGTCTGAGGGAGCTGGGTTAACGTCAGTGGGGATACAGTCAGTGACACTGGGCAATGGGGGAGAGGGGTCACTGAGGGATGGTGTGAGGGAGCTGGGTTAACGTCAGTGGTGATAGAGGCAGTGACAGGGCGATGGGGGAGAGGGGTCACTGACGGATGGTCTGAGGGAGCTGGGTTAACGTCAGTGGGGATACAGTCAGTGACACAGGGCGATGGGGGAGAGGGGTCACTGAGGGACAGTGTGAGGGAGCTGGGTTAACGTCACTAGTGATACAGTCAGTGACACGGCCATGGGGGAGACGGGTGACTGAGGGACGGTGTGAGGGAGCTGGGTTAACGTCAGTGGTGATAGAGGCAGTGACAGGGCGATGGGGGAGAGGGGTCACTGACGGATGGTCTGAGGGAGCTGGGTTAACGTCAGTGGGGATACAGTCAGTGACACTGGGCAATGGGGGAGAGGGGTCACTGAGGGACGGTGTGAGGGAGCTGGGTTAACATCAGTGGGGATACAGTCAGGGACACAGGGCGATGGGGGAGAGTGGTCACTGAGGTTCGGTGTGAGGGAGCTGGGTTAACGTCAGTGGTGACAGAGTGTGTAGGGGAGAGAGGTCACTGAGGGACGGTGTGAGGGAGCTGGGTTAACGTCACTGGGGATACAGTCAGTGATGCAGGGTGATGGGGGAGAGGGGTCACTGAGTGACGGTGAGGGAGCTGGGTTAACGTCAATGGTGATACAGTCAGTGACACAGGGCGATGGCGGAGAGGGGTCACTGAGGGACGGTGTAAGAAAGCTGGATTAATGTCAATAGTGATACAGTCTGTGACACAGGGTGATGGGGAGGGGAGGGGGTCACTGAGAGATGGTGTGAGGGAGCTGGGTTAACGTCAGTGGAGATACAGGGCGTAGGGGGAGAGGGGTCACTGTGG
Organism: Hypanus sabinus; assembly: GCF_030144855.1. Classification (NCBI taxonomy): domain Eukaryota; kingdom Metazoa; phylum Chordata; class Chondrichthyes; order Myliobatiformes; family Dasyatidae; genus Hypanus; species Hypanus sabinus. Next base: position 73,489 of record NW_026779657.1, read on the forward strand.
GACCGTGTGAGGGAGATAGATTAACGTCAATAGTGATACAGTCAGTGACACAGGGCGATGGGGGAGAGGGGTCACTGAGGGATAGTGTGAGGGAGCTGGGTGAACGTCAGTGGAGATACAGGTCGTAGGGGGAGAGGGGTCACTGAGGGACGGTGTGAGGGAGATAGATTAACGTCAATAGTGATTCAGTTAGTGACACAGGTCGATGGGGAAGAGGGTTCACTGTGGGACGGTGTGAGGGAGATAGATTAACGTCAATAGTGATACAGTCAGTGACACAGGGCGATGGGAGAGAGGGGTCACTGAGGGATAGTGTGAGGGAGCTGGGTGAACGTCAGTGGAGATACAGGGCGTAGGGGGAGAGGGGTCACTGAGGGACGGTGTGAGGGAGCTGGGTTAACGTCAATAGTGATACAGTCAGTGACACAGGGCGATGGGGGAGAGGGGTCACTGAGGGACGTTGTGAGGGAGCTGGGTTAACAACAGAGTTGACACGGGGTGTCGAGGGAGAGGGGTCACTGAGGGACGGTGTGAGGGAGCTGGATTAACGTCAATGGTGATACAGTCAGTGACAGGGTGATGGGGGAGAGGGGTCACTGAGGGATGGTGTGAGAAAGCTGGATTAACGTCAATAGTGATACAGTCAGTGACACAGGGTGATGGGGAGGGGAGGGGGTTACTGAGAGATGGTGTGAGGAGCTGGGTTAACGTCAGAGGAGATACAGGGCGTAGGGGGAGAGGGGTCACTTAGGGACGGTGTGAGGGAGATAGATTAACGTCAATAGTGATACAGTCAGTGACAGGGCGATGGGGGAGAGGGGTCACTGAGGGACGGTGTGAGGGAGCTGGGTTAATGTCAGTGGTGATAGAGGCAGTGACAGGGCGATGGGGGAGAGGGGTCACTGATGGATGGTCTGAGGGAGCTGGGTTAACGTCAGTGGGGATACAGTCAGTGACACTGGGCAATGGGGAAGAGGGGTCACTGAGGGATGGTGTGAGGGAGCTGGGTTAACGTCAGTGGGGATACAGTCAGTGACACTGGACAATGGGGGAGAGGGGTCACTGAGGGACGGTGTGAGGGAGCTGGGTTAACGTCAGTGGTGATAGAGGCAGTGACAGGGCGATGGGGGAGAGGGGTCACTGACGGATGGTGTGAGGGAGCTGGGTTAACGTCAGTGGGGATACAGTCAGTGACACTGGGCAATGGGGGAGAGGGGTCACTGAGGGACGGTGTGAGGGAGCTGTGTTAACGTCAGTGGGGATACAGTCAGGGACACAGGGCAGTGGTGGAGAGGGGTCACTGAGGGACGGTGTGAGGGAGCTGGATTAACGTCAATGGTGATACAGTCAGTGACACAGGGCAATGGGGGAGAGGGGTCACTGAGGGACGGTGTGAGGGAGCTGGGTTAACGTCAGTGGTGATAGAGGCAGTGACAGGGCGATGGGGGAGAGGGGTCACTGACGGATGGTGTGAGGGAGCTGGGTTAACGTCAGTGGGGATACAGTCAGTGACACTGGGCAATGGGGGAGAGGGGTCATTGAGGGACCGTGTGAGGGAGCTGGGTTAACGTCAGTGGGGATACAGTCAGTGTCACAGGGCAATGGGGGAGAGGGGTCTGTGGGACGGTGTGAGGGAGCTGGGTTAACGTCAATGGTGATACAGTCAGTGACACTGGGCAATGGGGGAGAGGGGTCACTGAGGGACGGTGTGAGGGAGCTGTGTTAACGTCAGTGGGGATACAGTCAGGGACACAGGGCAATGGTGGAGAGGGGTCACTGAGGGACGGTGTGAGGGAGCTGGATTAACGTCAATGGTGATACAGTCCGTGACACAGGGCAATGGGGGAGAGGGGTCACTGAGGGACGGTGTGAGGGAGCTGGGTTAACGTCAGTGGTGATAGAGGCAGTGACAGGGCGATGGGGGAGAGGGGTCACTGACGGATGGTGTGAGGGAGCTGGGTTAACGTCAGTGGGGATACAGTCAGTGACGCAGTGTGATGGGGAGGGGAGCGGGTCACTGTGGGATGATGTGAGGGAGCTGGGTTAACGTCAATGGTTACACAGGGTGTAGGGGGAGAGGGGTCACTGAGAGACGGTGTGAGGGAGCTGGGTTAACGTCAGTAGTGACACAGGGTGATGGGGGAGAGGGGTCTCTGAGGGACGGTGTGAGGGAGCTGTGTTAACGTCAGTGGGGATACAGTCAGGGACACAGGGCAGTGGTGGAGAGGGGTCACTGAGGGACGGTGTGAGGGAGCTGGATTAACGTCAATGGTGATACAGTCAGTGACACAGGGCAATGGGGGTGAGGGGTCACTGAGGGACGGTGTGAGGGAGCTGGGTTAACGTCAGTGGTGATAGAGGCAGTGACAGGGCGATGGGGGAGAGGGGTCACTGACGGATGGTGTGAGGGAGCTGGGTTAACGTCAGTGGGGATACAGTCAGTGACACTGGGCAATGGGGGAGAGGGGTCATTGAGGGACCGTGTGAGGGAGCTGGGTTAACGTCAGTGGGGATACAGTCAGTGTCACAGGGCAATGGGGGAGAGGGGTCTGTGGGATGGTGTGAGGGAGCTGGGTTAACGTCAATGGTGATACAGTCAGTGACACTGGGCAATGGGGGAGAGGGGTCACTGAGGGACGGTGTGAGGGAGCTGTGTTAACGTCAGTGGGGATACAGTCAGGGACACAGGGCAATGGTGGAGAGGGGTCACTGAGGGACGGTGTGAGGGAGCTGGATTAACGTCAATGGTGATACAGTCCGTGACACAGGGCAATGGGGGAGAGGGGTCACTGAGGGACGGTGTGAGGGAGCTGGGTTAACGTCAGTGGTGATAGAGGCAGTGACAGGGCGATGGGGGAGAGGGGTCACTGACGGATGGTGTGAGGGAGCTGGGTTAACGTCAGTGGGGATACAGTCAGTGACGCAGTGTGATGGGGAGGGGAGGGGGTCACTGTGGGATGATGTGAGGGAGCTGGGTTAACGTCAATGGTTACACAGGGTGTAGGGGGAGAGGGGTCACTGAGAGACGGTGTGAGGGAGCTGGGTTAACGTCAGTAGTGACACAGGGTGATGGGGGAGAGGGGTCACTGAGGGACGGTGTGAGGGAGCTGGGTTAACGTCAATGGTGACATAGTCAGTGACACAGGGCGATGGGGGAGAGGGGTCACTGAGGGACGGTGTGAGGGAGCTGGATTAACATCAATAGTGATACAGTCAGTGACACAGGGCCATGGGGGAGAGGGGTCACTGAGGGACGGTGTGAGGGAGCTGGGTTAACGTCAGTGGTGACAGGGTGTAGGGGAGAGTGGTCACTGAGGGACGGTGTGAGGGAGCTGGGTTAGCATCAGTGGGGATACAGTCAGTGACGGGGCGATGGGGGAGAGGGGTCATTGAGGGACGGTGTGAGGGAACTGGATTAACGTCAATGGTGATACCGTCAGTGACACGGCAATGGGGGAGAGGAGTCACTGAGAGATGGTGTGAGGGAGCTGGATTAACGTCAATAGTGATACAATCTGTGACACAGGGCGATGGGGGAGAGGGGTCACTGAGGTTCGGTGTGAGGGAGCTGGGTTAACGTCAGTGGTGACAGAGGGTGTAGGGGAGAGAGGTCACTGAGGGACGGTGTGAGGGAGCTGGGTTAACGTCACTGGGGATACAGGGCGTAGGGGGAGAGTGGTCACTGTGGGACGGTGTGAGGGAGATAGATTAACGTCAATAGTGATACAGTCAGTGACACAGGGCGATGGGGGAGAGGGGTCACTGAGTGACGGTGAGGGAGCTGGCTTAACGTCAATAGTGATACAGTCAGTGACAGGGCGATGGGGGAGAGGGGTCACTGAGGGATGGTGTGAGGGAGCTGGGTTAACAACAGTGTTGACGGGGTGTCGAGGGAGAGGGATCACTGAGGGACGCTGTGAGGGAGCTGGGTTTACGTCAATGGTGATACAGTCACTGACAGGGCGATGGGGGAGAGGGGTGACTGACAGACGGTGTGAGGGAGCTGGGTTAACGTCAGTGGTGATAGAGGCAGTGACAGGGCGATGGGGGAGAGGGGTCACTGAGGGACGGTGTGAGGGAGCTGGTTTAACGTCAGTGGGTTACAGTCAGTGATACAGGGCAATGGGGGAGAGGGGTCACTGAGGGACGGTGTGAGGGAGCTGGATTAACGTCAATAGTGATACAGTCTGTGACACAGGGCGATGGGGGAGAGAGGTCACTGAGGGTCGGTGTGAGGGAGCTGGGTTAACGTCAGTGGTGACACAGGGTGTAGGGGAGAGGGGTCACTGAGGGACGGTGTGAGGGAGCTGGGTTAACGTCACTGGGGATACAGTCAGTGATGCAGGGTGATGGGGGAGAGGGGTCACTGAGTTACGGTGAGGGAGCTGGGTTAACGTCAATGGTGATACAGTCAGTGACACAGGGCGATGGGGAAGAGGGGTCACTGAGGGACGTTTGAGGGAGCTGGGTTACCGTCAGCGGGGATACAGTCAGTGACGCAGGGTGATGGGGAGGGGAGGGGTTCACTGAGTGATTATGTGAGGGAGCTGGGTTAACGTCAGTGGGGATACAGTCAGTGACGCAGGGTGATGGGGAGGGGAGGGGGTCACTGAGGGATGATGTGAGGGAGCTGGGTTAACGTCAATGGTGACACAGGGTGATGGGGGAGAGGGGTCACTAAGGGACGGTGTGAGGGAGCTGGGTTAACGTCAGTGGTGATAGAGGCAGTGAGTGGGCGATGGGGGAGAGGGGTCACTGAGGGATGGTGTGAGGGAGCTGGGTTAACGTCAGTGGGGATACAGTCAGTGACGCAGGGTGATGGGGGAGAGGGGTGACTGATGGACGGTGTGAGGGAGCTGGGTTAACATCAGTGGTGACAGGGTGTAGGGGGAGAGGGGTCACTGAGTGAGCTGGGTGAACGTCAATGGTGATACAGTCAGTGACACAGGGCGATGGGGGAGTGGGGTCACTGAGGGACGGTGTGAGGGAGCTGGATTAACGTCAGTGGGGATACAGTTAGTGGCAGGGCGAAGGGGGGGAGGGGTCACTGAGGGACGATGTGAGGGAGCTGGATTAACGTCAGTGGGGATACAGTCAGTGGCAGAGCGATGGGGGAGAGGGGTCACTGAGAGATGGTGTGAGGGAGCTGGGTTAATGTCAGTGGGGATACAGGGTGTAGGGGGAGAGGGGTCACTGAGGGACGGTGTGAGGGAGCTGGGTTAACGTCAGTGGGGATACAGTCAGTGACACAGAGTGCTGGGGGAGAGGGGTGACTGAGGGACGGTGTGAGGGAGCTGGATTAACGTCAATAGTGACAGTCAGTGACAGGGCGATGGGGGAGAGGGGTCACTGAGGGATGGTGTGAGGGAGCTGGATTAACGTCAATGGAGATACAGGGTGTAGGGGGAGAGGGTTCACTGAGAGACGGTGTGAGGGAGCTGGGTTAATGTCAGTGGTGATAGATGCAGTGACAGGGCGATGGGGGAGAGGGTTCACTGGGGGATGGTGTGAGGGAGTTGGGTTAACGTCAGTGGAGATACAGGGTGTAGGGGGAGAGGGGTCACTGAGAGACGGTGTGAGGGAGCTGGGTTAATGTCAGTGGGGATACAGGGTGTAGGGGGAGAGGGGTCACTGAGAGACGGTGTGAGGGAGCTGGGTTAATGTCAGTGGGGATACAGGGTGTAGTGGGTGCGGGGTCACTGAGAGACGGTGTGAGGGAGCTGGGTTAACGTCAGTGGTGACACAGGGTGTAGGGTGAGAGGGGTCACTGAGGGACGGTGTGAGGGAGCTGGGTTAACGTCAATGGTGACACAGGGCGATGGGGGAGAGGGGTCACTGAGAGACGGTGTGAGGGAGCTGGATTAACGTCAATGGTGACACAGGGTGTAGGTTGAGAGGGGTCACTGAGGGACGGTGTGAGGGAGCTGGGTGAACGTCAGTGGAGATACAGGTTTTAGGGGGAGAGGGGTCTTTGAGGGACGGTATGAGGGAGCTGGGTTAACATCAGTGGGGATACAGTCAGTGACACATGTAATGGGGGAGAGGGGTCACTGAGGGATGGTGTGAGGGAGCTGGATTAACGTCAGTGGGGTTACAGTCAGTGACACAGAGTGCTGGGGGAGACGGGTCACTGAGGGACGGTGTGCGGGAGCTGGGTTAATGACAGTGGAGATATCGTCAGTGACAGGGTGATGGGGGAGAGGGGTCACTGAGGGACAGTGTGAGGGAGCTGGGTTAACGTCACTAGTGATACAGTCAGTGACACAGGGCGATGGGGGAGAGAGGTCTGAGGGACGGTGTGAGGGAGCTGGGTTAATGTCACTGGGGATACAGACCGTGACACAGGATGATGGGGGAGAGGTGTCACTGAGGGACGGTGTGAGGGAGCTGGGTTAACGTCGGTGGGGATACAGTCAGTGACACAGGGCGATGGGGAGTGGGGTTACTGAGGGACGGTGTGAGGGAGCTGGGTTAATGTCACTGGGGATACAGACCGTGACACAGGATGATGGGGGAGAGGTGTCACTGAGGGACGGTGTGAGGGAGCTGGGTTAACGTCGGTGGGGATACAGTCAGTGACACAGGGCGATGGGGAGTGGGGTTACTGAGGGACGGTGTCAGGGAGGTGGGTTAACGTCAGTGGGGATACAGTCAGTAACATGGGGCACTGGGGAGAAGGGTCACTGAGGGGGTCATTGTGACAGGAATGTAGAAACTCTGCTCTCTCAGTTTCACTCACTCTCACTCTCTGCACTTTTGACAGTCTCCCAGAATGAGAATCTGGTTTAATATCACTGTTGTGAAATTTGTTGTTTTATGGCAGTAGTTCAATGCAAGACAGAATAAAAGCTGTAAAATACAGAAGTGTATATATTTAAAAAATTAGGTAATGAAAAGAAGCGAGGAAACCAGTAGTGAGGGAGTTTTCCTGCTGACGAACATGCCTTTGCCAGAGAACAATCTGGCCCAAGCCACACGTTCCAGGTGCTTTCTGATCGCATCAAATTTGCCCCTTTTACTCAGTCCGAGCCCCAGGCCTATACTTCTCCATAATTCTCTTGAAACTAGTGGAATTATGATTCCAAAGTGTTCCCCAGACAAACTATTGCCACATGCTTGCTCCCTAATCCAGTGTTGTGCCCTGTCCAGTTGGGACCTCTCCATATTGATGAAGGAAACTTTCCTGAGCACAGTTGACAAACTGATGGCACTGATCAATGGGATAAATCTACAGTTTTGCTTTAACGATGATACTTTGCCATTTGCATTAATGAATCTCTGTTTGTATTTCCATATCTGTACAGGCCAGTGTTTGTGTGTGCGCACGTCTGTGTCTGTGTGCGTTTTTAAGTGTGCATGTGTGACTCGCTGGTGTTGTCCGTGTCTGTCTGTAGTCACCTCCTGTCCTGTCTCTCTCTGTAGGTGAAGCTGATGATTTCTACTCTCCCCTCAGTCCTCGTATTCTTATCTTTGGTATGTATCACCCCTCCCTCCTCACCGCCCCGTCACCCCTCCCTCCTCACCATCCCATTACAGACACACAGTGAATCTCCCTCCACACCGTCCCATCACACACTCCCGGGGTCAGACACAGAGTGAATCTCCCTCCACACCGTCCCATCACACACTCCCGGGGTCAGACACAGAGTGAATCTCCCTCCACACCGTCCCATCACACACTCCCGGGGTCATACACAGAGTGAATCTCCCTCCACACCGTCCCATCACACACTCCCGGGGTCAGACACAGAGTGAATCTCCCTCCACACCGTCCCATCACACACTCCCGGGGTCAGACACAGAGTGAATCTCCCTCTACACCGTCCCATCACACACACCCGGGGTCAGACACAGAGTGAATCTCCCTCCACACCTTCCCATCACACACACCCGGGGTCAGACACAGAGTGAATCTCCCTCTACACAGTCCCATCACACACTCCCGGGGTCAGACACAGAGTGAATCTCCCTCCACACCGTCCCATCACACACTCCCGGGGTCAGACACAGAGTGAATCTCCCTCCACACCGTCCCATCACACACTCCCGGGGTCAGACACAGAGTGAATCTCCCTCTACACGGTCCCATCACACACACCCGGGGTCAGACACAGAGTGAATCTCCCTCCACATCGTCCCATCACACACTCCCGGGGTCAGACACAGAGTGAAGCTCCCTCCACACCTTCCCATCACACACTCCCGGGGTCAGACACAGAGTGAATCTCCCTCCACATCGTCCCATCACACACTCCCGGGGTCAGACGCAGAGTGAATCTCCCTCCACACCGTCCCATCACACACTCCCGGGGTCAGTTACAGAGTGAAGCTCCCTCCACACCTTCCCATCACACACTCCCGGGGTCAGACACAGAGTGAATCTCCCTCCACACCATCCCATCACACACTCCCGGGGTCAGACACAGAGTGAATCTCACTCCACACCGTCCCATCACACACTCCCAGGGTCAGACACGGATTGAATCTCCCTCCACACCGTCCCATCACACACTCCCGGGGTCAGACACAGAGTGAATCTCCCTCCACACCATCCCATCACACACCCCCGGGGTCAGACACAGAGTGAATCTCCCTCCACACCGTCCCATCACACACTCCTGGGGTCAGACACAGAGTGAATTTCACTCCACACCGTCCCATCACACACTCCCGGGGTCAGACACAGAGTGAATCTCCCTCCACACCGTCCCATCACACACTCCCGGGGTCAGACACAGAGTGAATCTCCCTCCACACCATCCCATCACACACTCCCGG
>NW_026779658.1:0-17500 GCF_030144855.1 Hypanus sabinus
GGAGGGGAGAGGAGGGAGAAATACAGATGGGGAAATAGGAAGGGGAGGGAGGGGGAGGGGGAAGGGGAGGGGAAGCAAAGGGAATGGGAGGTGGAGAGGGGAGGAGGGGGAAGGGGAGGGGGAGGAGGGGGAAGAGAAAGGGGAGGGGAAGGGGAAGAGGGGAGGGGGAGAAGGGGAGAGGAGCGGTAAGGGGGAGGTGGGGAGAGGAGGGGGAAGGGGAGGAGGAGGTGGGTGAGGGGGAAGGGGAGGAGGAGGGAAAGAGATGGGGAGGAGGAAGGGGAGGCAGGAGGGAGGGGGAGGGGGAAGGGGAGGGGAAGCAGAGGGAATGGGAGGTGGAGAGGGGAGGAGGGGGAAGGGGAGGGGAGGGGAAGGAGGAGGGGGAAGAGAAAGGGAGGGGAAGGGGAGGGGGAGAAGGGGAGGGGAGAAGGGGAGAGAAGCAGTAAGGGGGAGGTGGGGAGAGGAGGAGGAGGGGAAGTAGAGATGGGGTGGAGGAAGGGGAGGCAGGGGGAGGAGGATGGGGAGGGGACATGGGGGCCCAACAGCACTCTCTATGTGAATAAGAAAGGTAACAGGACATTGTCTATAGCTGCACTGCCCTCACTGTACTGCGTCTGAGTTACACGTGATTTTTCAAATTGTTGGGTCTTGCCACCAACGCATCTGAAAGGAGTATCAGGTGCTGTGCTCTCTGAATCATTCAATGCGATGGGGGCCGATTGCTGTCAAACACCTACGTCAGGATGCTGGTTATCGACTGCAGCTCAGCATTTGTAATTGTATGTATCGCACTGGACTGCTGCCACACAGAAAAACAGGTTTCATGCCTTGTGTGAGTGATGATAAACCTGATTCGGATACGGGTCTCTGTTGTGGACTGAGAGTGGGAAGGGCGGGGCAGGGAGAGGGGAATCATGGTTGGGAAAAGGGAGAGGGGAGGGTGCAGGAAGCACCAGAGAGACATTCTGTAAATGATCAATAAACCGATTGTTTGGGAATCAGATGGCGTTGCCTGGTGTCTCAGGGCTGGGTGCATGCCTGCCCCCACACACCCCTGGCACTCCTTCTATGCCACCTGTCCCACACCCGTCCCACTGCACTCCACCCTCACCAAGTTCAACATCCTTTGCTCCCACCAGGTTTACAAAATCACTCTCCGCTCCACGTTGAACAGTACAGTACTGTGTGGTAAATCCAAGCCACCCTAGGTGTGTGTGTGTTTGTGTGTGTCTCTCTCTGTGTATGTGAGTGAGTGTATGTGTGAGTGTGTGTGTGTGTGTGTGTGTGTGTGTGTGTGTGTGTGTGTGTGTGTGTGTGTGTGTGTGTTTGTGTACGTGAGTGTGTGTCTGTCTCTGTGTCTGTGTGTGTGTGTGTGTGTCTGTGTGTGTGTGTGTGTGTGTCTGTGTGTGTGTGTGTGTGTGTGGTCTGTGTGTGTGTGTGTCTGTGTGTGTGTCTGTGTGTGTGTGTGTGTGTGTGTGTGTGTGTGTGTGTGTCTGTGTGTGTGTGTGTGTGTGTGTGTGTGTGTGTGTGTGTGTGTGTGTGTCTGTGTGTGTGTGTGTGTGTCTGTGTGTGTGTCTGTGTGTGTGTGTGTGTGTGTGTGTGTGTGTCTGTGTGTGTGTGTGTGTGTGTGTGTGTGTGTGTGTGTGTATGTGTGTGTGTGTGTGTGTGTGTGTGTCTGTGTGTGTGTCTGTGTGTGTGTGTGTGTGTGTGTGTGTGTGTGTGTGTGTGTGTGTGTCTGTGTGTGTGTGTGTGTGTGTGTGTGTGTGTGTGTGTCTGTGTGTGTGTCTGTGTGTGTGTGTGTGTGTGTGTGTGTGTGTGTGTCTGTGTGTGTGTGTGTGTGTGTCTGTGTGTGTGTGTGTGTGTGTGTGTGTGTGTGTGTGTGTCTGTGTGTGTGTGTGTGTGTGTGTGTGTGTGTGTGTGTGTGTGTGTCTGTGTGTGTGTGTGTGTGTGTGTGTGTGTCTGTGTGTGTGTGTGTGTGTGTGTGTGTCTGTGTGTGTGTGTGTGTGTGTGTGTGTGTGTGTGTGTCTGTGTGTGTGTGTGTGTGTCTGTGTGTGTGTCTGTGTGTGTGTGTGTGTGTGTGTGTGTGTGTGTGTGTCTGTGTGTGTGTGTGTGTGTGTGTGTGTGTGTGTGTGTGTGTGTGTATGTGTGTGTGTGTGTGTGTGTGTGTGTGTGTGTGTGTGTGTATGTGTGTGTTTGTGTATGTGAGTGTGTGTCTGTCTCTGTGTCTGTGTGTGTGTGTGTGAGTGTGAATGAGTGTATGTGTGTGTGTGTGTCAGTGAGTGTGTGTGTGTGAGTGTGTGTCTGTGTGTGTGAGTGTGTGTGTCTGTGCATGTGAGTGTGTGTGTGAGTGAGTGAGTGAGTGAGTGTGTGTGTCTCTGTGTCTTTGTGTGTGTGTGTGTGTATGTGAGTGTGTGTGTGTCTCTGTGCGTGTGTATGTGTGTCTGTGTGTGCACGCGTGCGCACCCCTAAGACCCCTAAGGCTGTTCCTGAATCGTCGAGTGTGTGTCTTCAGGCTCCTGTACCTCCTTCAGGAGGTACAGCTTTTCAATGATTCAGGAACAGCTTATTCCCCTCTGCCATCAGGGAGGAGGTACAGGAGCCTGAAGACACACACTCAGTGATTCAGGAACAGCTTCTTCCCCTCTGCCATCAGGGAGGAGGTACAGGAGCCTGAAGACACACACTCAGCGATTCAGGAACAGCTTCTTCCCCTCTGCCATCAGGGAGGAGGTACAGGAGCCTGAAGACACACACTCAGTGATTCAGGAACAGCTTCTTCCCCTCTACCATCAGGGAGGAGGTACAGGAGCCTGAAGACACACACTCAACCATTCAGGAACAGCTTCTTCCCCTCTGCCATCAGGGAAGAGGTACAGGAGCCTGAAGACACACACTCAACGATTCGGGAACAGCTTCTTCCCCTCTGCCATCAGGGAGGAGGTACAGGAGCCTGAAGGCCCACACTCGACGATTCAGGAACAGCTTCTTCCCCTCTGCCATCAGGGAGGAGGTCCAGGAGCCTGAAGACACACACTCAACGATTCAGGAACAGCTTCTTCCCCTCTGCCGTCAGGGAGGAGGTACAGGAGCCTGAAGACACACTCAGCGATTCAGGAACAGCTTCTTCCCCTCTGCCATCAGGGAGGAGGTACAGGAGCCTGAAGACACACACTCGACGATTCAGGAACAGCTTCTTCCCCTCTGCCATCAGGGAGGGGGTACAGGAGCCTGAAGACACACACTCAACGATTCAGGAACAGCTTCTTCCCCTCTGCCATCAATGAGGAGGTACAGGAGCCTGAAGACACATACTCAATGATTCAGGAACAGCTATCTGATTTCTGAACAGACACTGAACCCATGAACACTCCCTTGCCACTTTGTCTTCTCTTTCTCTGCAATATTTACTTAAGTTAAGTAATACTCTCAACACAGATAATTCTCGCATCATTCATGCTTTTTAAAAAGGGTGCACTGTGATGCAGAACTACAAAACTTCACAATCTCTACCGGCAAATAGCAAGCCCGACTACGCAGCTCGGAACACATCTGGACTGACGAGCGAGTCAGGCTCCCAACTCAAAACTGACCTTGCAGACGCATAGCCGGCTGACCTTCGCTCTTCCCCGGGTCGCGGGGCTCCAGGAGGACACCCCCCGACCTCGGCTGCCGTCAACTCCGATCCTTGGAGGGAAGGGTCCGGGCCCCGCTTCCGAAATCGGTGGGAACTTCCCCGCTCAGTCCAAGGACCTGGAGTTTTCAGGCAGTAGGCCGGCGTTGCCATGGTGATAGCCCAGGCATTGCGGACGTGAGGCACAGCACACAAAAACACACACACACACAAACCCACGCACGCACACACAGACACAGAGTCAACCAAACAGGAAGGTGTGCGTGCGTGTGTGTGTGTCTGTCTGTCTGTGTGTGTGTGTGTGTGCTGGGATTCACCTGACTGAGTGCCCTTGAACTGGACTCTGTCCCCTCTATCAAGGCAACGAGCCCAACGTGACAGGAACTTTCTCTGTACTTCTGAAGGGTGCTGGGAAGAAGCCCTGACCTGCCACAGGGGAGTGAGAATCACTTCCTTACCTACGCCCCTCTCCTGCACCCAATATCGTGGCCACTGAGCGTAGGCTGGTGGCCCTCTGCCGCTAAAGCCCGTCCACCTCGAGGTCCGACCTGCTGTGCATTCAAAGACGCTTTTCTGCACACCGCTGTTCAAAAAGCCCGGTTATTTGACTTACTACTGCCTTCCTGTCAGCTTGAAGCAGTCTGGCCATTCTCCTCCAACCTCCCGCTCTCTCTCATTGACATTTTCGCCTAGACAACTGCCGCCCACCGGATGTTTTACTTCCCCTTGTTTCGCGCACCATTCTCTGGAAACTCCAGAGACTGCAGCTCGTGATAACCCCCGAGGGGATCAGCAGTTTCTGAGATACTCAAACCACCCCATCTGGCACCAAATCAGATTTAATGTCACCAGCGTACGTGGTGGAATTTGTTCTCTTTGCGGCACCAGTAAAATGCAGTATATAACAACAGAGAAAAATATGACATAAGGTGTATATAAATATAAATACATATATAAAATAAGTATAAATAAAGTATACATAATTTATTATATATTTATCAGCAGCATCGCCTACACAGAGCCCGTAACGTTGTCAATGATTCCTCCCATCCACTGAACAATCTCTCAGACTTCCCTCCAGTGCTCCCCCACCCACCATCAAGCAGGAGGTACCGTAGCATTAGGACAAGAGCTGTCATGATGGGAAACATCCCCCCCACCCCCAGACCATGAGATACTGAACTCCCTGACATCACCGATGAAGCGCCAGGAGCATTAGAGAGATCACTTTTAAAACTTGTGTCGCAAATGCTCACTATTATTTGTTAATTTATTTGTGACAATATTACGTTATGTGTTGTGTGTGTGTGAGTTATATGTACTGTGTTGTGCACCTTGGTCTGGAGGGATGTTGTTTCGTTTGACGGTATACTTTATGTGTTGTGTGTGTGTGAGCTATATGTACTTTATGTGTTGTGTATGTGTGAGTTATATGTACTGTGTTGTACACCTTGGTCCGGAGGAACGTTGTTTCGTTTGACGGTATACTTTATGTGTTGTGTGTGTGTGTGAGTTATATGTACTGTGTTGTGCACCTTGGTCCGGAGGAACGTTGCTTCGTTTGACAGTATACTTTATGTGTTGTGTATGAGTTATATGTACTGTGTTGTGCACCTTGGTCCGGAGGAATGTTGTTTCGTTTGACGGTATACTTTATGTGTTGTGTGTGTGTGTCAGTTATACGTACTGTGTTGTGCACCTTGGTCCAGAGGAACGTTGTTTCGTTGACGGTATACTTTATGTGTTGTGTGTGTGTGAGTTATATGTACTGTGTTGTGCACCTTGGTCCGGAGGAACGTTGTTTCGTTTGACAGTATACTTTATGTGTTGTGTGTGTGTGAGTTATATGTACTGTGTTGTGCACCTTGGTCCGGAGGAACGTTGTTTCGTTTGACGGTATACTTTATGTGTTGTGTATGAGTTATATGTACTGTGTTGTGCACCTTGGTCCGGAGGAATGTTGTTTCGTTTGACGGTATACTTTATGTGTTGTGTGTGTGTGTCAGTTATACGTACTGTGTTGTGCACCTTGGTCCGGAGGAACATTGTTTCGTTTGACGGTATACTTTATGTGTTGTGTGTGTGTGAGTTATATGTACTGTGTTGTGCACCTTGGTCCGGAGGAACGTTGTTTCGTTTGACGGTATACTTTATGTGTTGTGTGTTTGTGAGTTATATGTACTGTGTTGTGCACCTTGGTCCGGAGGAACGTTGTTTCGTTTGACGGTATACTTTATGTGTTGTGTGTGTGAGTTATATGTACTGTGTTGTGCACCTTGGTCCGGAGGAATGTTGTTTCGTTTGACGGTATACTTTATGTGTTGTGTGTGTGTGAGCTATATGTACTTTATGTGTTGTGTATGTGTGAGTTATATGTACTGTGTTGTACACCTTGGTCCGGAGGAACGTTGTTTCGTTTTGACGGTATACTTTATGTGTTGTGTGTGTGTGTGAGTTATATGTACTGTGTTGTGCACCGTGTTGTGCACCTTGGTCCGGAGGAATGTTGTTTCGTTTGACGGTATACTTTATGTGTTGTGTGTGTGTGTCAGTTATACGTACTGTGTTGTGCACCTTGGTCCGGAGGAACGTTGTTTCGTTTGACGGTATACTTTATGTGTTGTGTGTGTGTGAGTTATATGTACTGTGTTGTGCACCTTGGTCCGGAGGAACGTTGTTTCGTTTGACAGTATACTTTATGTGTTGTGTGTGTGTGAGTTATATGTACTGTGTTGTGCACCTTGGTCCGGAGGAACGTTGTTTCGTTTGACAGTATACTTTATGTGTTGTGTGTGTGTGAGTTATATGTACTGTGTTGTGCACCTTGGTCCGGAGGAACGTTGTTTCGTTTGACGGTATACTTTATGTGTTGTGTGTGTGTGAGTTATATGTACTGTGTTGTGCACCTTGGTCCGGAGGAACGTTGTTTCGTTTGACGGTATACTTTATGTGTTGTGTGTGTGAGTTATATGTACTGTGTTGTGCACCTTGGTCCGGAGGAACGTTGTTTCGTTTGACGGTATACTTTATGTGTTTTGTGTGTCAATTATATGTACTGTGTTGTGCACCTTGGTCCGGAGGAACGTTGTTTCGTTTGACGGTATACTTTATGTGTTGTGTGTGTGTGTGTGAGTTATATGTACTGTGTTGTGCACCTTGGTCCGGAGGAACATTGTTTCGTTTGGTGGTAGCTTCGCGGTTAGTGAGTCCCCACTGCAGCTGCGGAATTCCGGAGTTCAATTCCGGCGTTGCTCTGACAGGTAGGTCAAACAGTTGTTGTAAACCGACGCGGGATTGAGTTCGGGTTAATCTGGTTTGTCGGAGGTTGCTGGGGCGGGAGTAACGTGACTGGTGGAAACGTACGTAACTAACAACTGCCGACGTTGGATTGGGGGTAGGTGTGGGGGTTCACTTTAAGAGGCTGGTCTGTCGTGGTGACCTAATCGTGTTGAGCACTCCAACAGCACCTTGACCGGATCACTGTCCGGTACGGGGTGTGGGGGGACGGGACACGATGACGCAGGATCGGAAATTAACGAACTCTGCCGGCCCCATCGCGGGCAACGGGTACAAAATGCTGGTGGGCTAGGCAGCTATGGAAAAGAGCAAACAGTCGATGTTTCAGGCCGGGACCCTTTGGGAGGACTGGAGGAAAATAAAGAGGTGGGGAGAGAGAGTGGAGGGAGGGAGAGGGGAGAGAGGGGGAGGGGGAGAGAGGGAGAGGGGGAGAGAGAGGGGAGGGAGGGAGAGAGAGGGGGGAGGAGAGGAGGGAGGAGGGGGAGAGGAGGGAGTAGGGGGAGAGGAGGGAGAGGAGGGAGGAGGGGAGGAGAGGGGAGGGAGGGGGAGAGGGAGAGAGATGGGGAGACAGGTAGAGGGGGAGAGGGGGGAGATGGGAGAGAGGGGGAGAGAGGGGGAGAGAGGGGGAGAGAGGGGGAGAGAGGGGGAGAGAGAGGAGGAGAGAGAGGGGGAGAGAGAGGGGGAGAGAGAGGGGGAGAGAGAGGGGGAGAGAGGGGGGAGAGGGGAGAGAGAGGGAGAGAGGGGGAGAGAGGGGGAGAGAGGGGGAGAGAGGGGGACAGAGGGGGACAGAGGGGGAGAGAGGGGGAGAGAGGGGGGAGAGAGGGGGGAGAGAGGGGGGAGAGAGGGGGGTAGAGAGGGGGGTAGAGAGGGGGGTAGAGAGGGGGGAGAGAGGGGGGAGAGAGGGGGGAGAGAGGGGGGGAGAGAGGGGGGAGAGAGGGGGAGAGAGAGGGGGAGAGAGGGGAGAGAGAGGGGAGAGAGAGGGGAGAGAGAGGGGAGAGAGAGGGGAGAGAGAGGGGGGAGGGGGAGAGAGAGGGGGAGAGAGAGGGGGAGGGGGGAGAGAGGGGGGAGAGAGGGGAGAGAGAGGGGGAGGGGGGAGAGAGGGGGGAGAGAGGGGGAGAGAGAGGGGAGAGGGGGGAGAGAGAGGGGAGAGGGGGGAGAGAGAGGGGAGAGGGGGGAGAGAGAGGGGAGAGGGGGGAGAGAGAGGGGGGAGAGAGAGGGGGGAGAGAGGGAGAGAGAGGGGGGAGAGAGGGGGGAGAGAGAGGGGGGAGAGAGAGGGGGGGAGAGAGAGGGGGGAGAGAGAGGGGGGAGAGAGAGGGGGGGAGAGAGGGGGGGAGAGAGGGGGGGAGAGAGAGGGGGGGAGAGAGAGGGGGGAGAGAGAGGGGGGAGAGAGAGGGGAGAGAGAGAGGGGGGAGAGAGAGGGGGTGAGAGAGAGGGGAGAGGGGGGAGAGAGAGGGGAGAGAGAGAGGGGGGAGAGAGAGGGGGGGAGAGAGAGGGGGGAGAGAGAGGGGGGAGAGAGAGGGGGGAGAGAGAGGGGGGAGAGAGAGGGGGGAGAGAGAGGGGGGGAGAGAGAGGGGGGGAGAGAGAGGGGGGGAGAGAGAGGGTGGGAGAGAGGTGACAGGTGAAACCGGGAAGGGTGAAATAAATAGCTGGGAGTGAGGAGACCCGAGGAGACTGAGGTCCTTTAACATCTGCCGGACGATGCTGAGGATGTTCTACGAGTCTGTGGTGGCCAGTGGCCACTCCCTCGGAGTGTCAGACACCCTGAGCCAATAGGCCGGTCCTGGACTTATTTCCACTGGGCACGATTAGCTTATTATTATTTAATTATTTATGGTTTTATTTTGCTATATTTCTTCACTATTGGTTGGTGCGGCTGTAATGAAACCCAATTTCCCCTCGGGATCAATAAAGCGAGTCTGCCTGTCTGCGAGGACGGACGGACGGACGGGTGAGGAGCGGACGGCGGTTCCCGGGCGGCGGATACCTGACACCGGCGGTTCGGACGGTCGTTGTGGGCGGAACCGGAGGCGTGAGCTCCGACGTATTAAAATACCACACGCACAAACCGGTTTGGCGCCTTTGGGTTATCCGTTTCTACTAACCCATCACTGGGAACTAACTGTGAAGTTGTAATTATTCACTCGCCTTTGGTGTACTGTCTGACAGTTGTGTTGCGAGGGTGGACTGGGGGGGGCGGATTACACCGTATTTACACCGAAGCATCGCACTATTGGTGGGGTGACGGCAGTTCACCCGAGGCAAACGGGTGGGTAAACTGGGGGCACGGATGCTACGTCTGGAGTCCAAGTCCCTAACTCCGGGAACCTCGCAGCAGCCAAACACAACACAGACGGATTCCCTGGCGTGCGACATTGCCCCCGACGGGTCTGGGCCGGGGATCGGCAGGTTAGTGAAAGGCGGTAACTCTTTGATTGGAGAGCTGTCCTCTCGAGGCACCATAAACATCCCATATCGGCGAAGTGCACCGTTCAGAGAGCTGAACAGCACTTCAGTCCTGTCCCAGTGCCAGACAACTCATTTGGCCATTGTCCACCGCCCGGGGGCCGCAGGGGAGGTGAGACTGAACTCAGCAAGGAGAGGAGAGGAGAGATACCCCTTCCCGGGATGGGAGTGAGGCTGAACAATGGTCGGAGAGGGGGGGGAGAGAGGGGAAAGGGGAGGGGGGGGAAGAGAGAGAGAGAGAGGGGGATGGAGGGGGATATGGAGGGAGTGAGGGATAGTGAAAGGTTGAGGGAGTGAGGAGAGAGAGGGAAAGCAAGGGGAGAGATGGAGAGGGAGAGAAGGGAGAGATGGAGTGAGGGGAGAGATGGAGAGGGAGCGAGGGAAGAGAGGGAGGGAACGAGGGGAGAGATGGAGCGAAGGGGAGAGAGGGAGGGGAGAGGGAGCGAGGGGGAGAGATGGAGAGGGAGCGAGAGAGGAGAGAGGGAGTGAGGGGAGAGAAGGAGAGGGAGCGAGGGGAGAGAGAGGAGAGAGGGAGCAAGGGGAGAAAGCGAGGGGAGAGATGGAGAGGGAGAGAGGGAGAGGGAGCGAGGGGAGATGGAGAGGGAGCAAGGGGGAGAGGGAGGGAGCGAGGGGGAGAGATGGAGAGGGAGCGAGAGGAGAGAGGGAGCGAGGGGAGAGGAGAGGGAGCGAGGGGAGAGAGAGGAGGGAGGGAGCAAGGGGGAGAGGGAGGGAGCGAGGGGGAGAGGAGAGGGAGCGAGGGGAGAGAGAGGAGAGAGGGAGCAAGGGGGAGAGGGAGGGAGCGAGGGGGAGAGAGAGGGAGCGAGGGGGAGAGAGAGGGAGCGAGGGGGAGAGAGAGGGAGCGAGAGGGAGCGAGGGGGAGAGGGAGGGACAGAGGGGGAGAGGGAGGGACAGAGGGGGAGAGGGAATCAATCTACGAGACAGCAGAGCCTCCTATAAGCTCGGCAAACCTCCCCCCACCCCTCCGGTTCCTCACCTCAGAATCTCGAGGCCGGTGAAGCTGCTAATGGGTGAACAGCTGTCCGTCTCGCAGGAGGTACGGTCACATCGCCGGTGCGTTAGAGGGCACTTGAATCCCCAGAGTGTGAACCAGGGGGGGGGGGGAACTGGAGGAGAGCAGACAGAAAAGACAGAAGGTCAGACTCATCAAATGAATAACTGCAAACACTTGCCAAAAGAAAAAACCAGCCTCAGTTCCTGATTTCCTCCCGCAGGACAGATACGAGATATTCCGAGGCTCAATTTCACTGCCTGGGATATTTCTGTCCACCTCCCCACACCCAGGAGATCTCTGCAAACTCTCGGTCAGAGGCCACCCGCTCGGCCCAGACCATTAGCCTGACAGCTGCTCGCAGCCCGGCCGAGCGCATCTACTCCGTAAGTGCTCTGTGACCGAGCCAAACGATGCTTTTACGCCCCAGGCTGAGTGGGTGCTCAATAATTCAGCAGGGCACCGCCAAATCTGGCCCGGGAGGCCCAAAACAGTGCCGGAAGCAGCCGCGGCGGAAGGGGCCAATGCCAGGAGAGCTGGCGGCGAAGACCATTCGGCCCCTCGCAGCTATGCTACCCCAATTGGGCTCGACACCCCGACACCCCGGGTTCTCGGTGTTACTTATTCACCGATTTTTGATTATTCGAGTTATCTGCTTCTATCTTGCTCTGGCACAGCTTGTCCGGTTGTCCGTCGGACTTTGGGCGCGGTCTTTCATCGCCCCCGGATGTACCTAACGCGGATGCCCGCAAAGAAAGCGAACCTCCGGGGGCTGTCTCACGCGTGCTCTGGGGAGGGACTGGACACGTTAAACGCGAGAGCTCAGAGGAGAGAACGGCCAGGCCGGTCTGCGCTGGCAGGAACCCGGATAACCGCGCGGTACGACGAGCGCCAGACCTGGAGGGGAGCGGTCTCCGGTTCGAGCCCGGCCGGCTCCTCACTCGATGCCCAGCAACTCGGCCTCGTGTAAATGATTTTTTTTAAAAAACGCGCACACTCAACGGTCACTGTACTTTGGGGACAGGAGCGCCCGCTGGGCATATGCCCGGGACTTAAACACCAGCCTTTTCTTCCAACTGTGCTGCCTTTCCCTACTGGGCAAAGAACGAGTCTTTGCTGAAGCAGAGATCAAGCACACTGTAAATATTTAACCTCCCTTTCAGCTGCTGTCATTGGGCTTACCTGCAAATGGGCGACACACCTTCGCAATCTGCACTAATCCTCTAATCATTCCTATTTCCCTAATCACGCAGCTAAAGGCGGCGAACTTTACTCCGCAGGTGAAGTTGCCATGGGTGCATGTAAGTTTTGGACCATAAAACATTAGGCCATTCAGCCCATCGAGTCTGCTCTGCCATTCCATCACAGCTGATTTATTATCCCTCTCAACCCCCGTTCTCCTGCCCTCTCCCTGTAAACTTTGATGCCCTGACAAGAATCCCATGCCTCCTTACTTTCTGAGGACTTGTGGATAAACTGTCTGGTGGTTTCTTTCAAACTTATGGTCTTTTAACATCTTTAGACTATTTTTACCGTGCCCATGGTCTTTTTTTTTTAAAATCAATTATGGTATTCTCTGCACTGTTGTAACTATATGGTTTTGTGTAGGTCTTGTAGCTTTAGTTTTTGGTTTGTTGGGTGGCAGAGTTGGTCTCCTGACTCGGTGTGTCTGGGTAGTCTTGTTTTGTCTGGTGGATTTGGAGCTCCTTTCTGGGGAACGTGCTAAGACGGGAGCGCGATATTAATACGCAGCAGCCTCTCCGGACTCTGGATCGGGGATTGCCAAACGTTACGTGGATTTTCTGGGGGAGTCTGTTCTGTCGTGTGCTTTTTTGTGATATCATTCCGGAGGAACACTGTCTCGTTTTTGTTTTAAACTGCATTGCGTTTGTGGTTTCTAAGTGACAATAAACCGAAATTCAATTCAATTTCTGAATGAGCCTTGCATGGGGAACCTTATCAAATGCTTTACTAAAATCCATCTACTGTTCTACCTTCAACAACTCAATCAGGCTCGTAAGGCACGACCTGCCCCTGACAAAGCCTTGCTGACCTTCCCTAATCAGATTCTGTCTCTCCACATGCTCATAAAACCTGCCTCTCAGGATCTTCTCCAGCAGTTTGCCTACCACTGAAGCAAGACCCACAGGTCTATAAAGTCCTGGGTTACCTCTACTCCCTTTATCGAACAAGGGAGCAGCATCTGCAACCCTCCAATCCTCCGGAACCTCTCCCGTCCATCTCGATGACACAAAGATCATCGCCAGAGGCTCAGAAATCTCCCCCCTCGCTTCCCGAGGCAGCCTGGGATATATTTCGTCCGGTCCTCGTGATTTCGCTAACTTAACGCTTCCTTAATGTCTACATGCTCCAGCTTTTCAGGTCCTCTGTAAGTCATCCCCACGTTAGCTAAGGCCCACTTCCATGGTGAATACGGAAGCAAAGTTTTCATTGAGTACCTCCGCTACCTCCTCCAGATTCACGCACACGTTTCACTGTCATACCTGATTGGTCCTATTCTCTTACGTCTTATCCTCCTGCTCTTCAAATTCTTGCAGAATGTCCTTAATCCTGCTTTTCAATGCCTTCACATGGCCCCTCCTGAGCTGGCACCCTGTAATTTTCTAGAGCTCCAACAATACCTAGTTTCTGGGACCTTTCATAAACGTTTCTTTTGTTCGTAACTAGATTATCCACACTCAGCACCACGGTTCTTTTACCCTACCATCCTTTCCCTGCCTCAATAGAACGCACCTATGCAGAACTCCATGCCAATGTCCCGAACATTTGCCACATTTCTGCCGTACATTTCCCTGAGAAAATCTGCTCCCAATTTATGCTTCCAAGTTTCCTGCCTAATAGCATATTTCCCCCTACCCCAGTTAAGGTGTTTTCCCAAACTGTCTGCTTCTGTCCCTCTCCAGCGCTATGGTAAAGGAGATAGAGTCATGATCACTATCTTCAAAATGCCCTCCCATCGAATTCCTCCAGCATTTTGTGTGTGTGTGTGTGCTTTGAAGCAGAATTAACCACTGCCTTAAAGTAGAAAGTCCCATGATTGGGAGCCCCTACTGGCGCAGTAATGTATCAGGGCATTAGTCATAGGAGCAGAATTAGGCCTTTCAGCCCATCGACTCTGCTCCGCCATTCTATCGTGGCTGATTTACTATCCCTCTCAAGCCCTCTCTCCTGCCTTCTCCCTGTAACCTTTAACGCCCTGTCTAACCAAAAACCTATCAACCTCTGCTTTAAATATACCCAATGATTTGGCCCCCATAGCCATTTGGGGCAATGAGTTCCACAGATTCACCACCCTCTGGGTAAAGAAATTCCTCCTCGTCCACGTTCTAAAAGGCTGCCCTTGTACTGTGCCCTCTGGTCCAAGACCCCCACTCTATCAGAAATGTCCTCTCCACATCCGTTAACATTTGACGGAATAAACGGTTGACATTTTGGGCTGAGGCCCTTCACCCAGGCCGGGAAAGGAAGCGGGAAGATGCCAGAAGAGAGAGGGAGGGGGAGGAGGATGAGCTAGAAGGTGGTAGGTGAAGCCAGATGGGTGGGCTGAGGGAAATGGAGTAAGAAGCTGGGAGGTGATTGGTGGAACAGGTAAAGGGCTGGAGAGGAAGGAATCTGATAGGAGAGGAGAGTGACAGGAGGAGGGGCACCAGGGCAGGTGACAGGCAGGTCAGGAGAAGAGGTAAGAAGTCAAGAGTTGGGAATGAAAGAAGAGGGAAAGGAGGGAGTGGGGAGGAAAGTTGTCAGAGGTTGAAGGAAAGTTGTCAGAAGTTGGAGGAAAGTTGTCAGAAGTTGGGGAAAAGTTGTCAGAAGTTGGAGGAAAGTTGTCAGAGGTTGAAGGAAAGTTGTCAGAGGTTGGGGAAAAGTTGTCAGAAGTTGGTGGAAAGTTGTCAGAAGTTGGAGGAAAGTTGTCAGAAGTTGGGGAAAAGTTGTCAGAAGTTGGAGGAAAGTTGTCAGAGGTTGAAGGAAAGTTGTCAGAGGTTGGGGAAAAGTTGTCAGAAGTTGGAGGAAAGTTGTCAGAAGTTGAAGGAAAGTTGTCAGAGGTTGGGGAAAAGTTGTCAGAAGTTGGGGAAAAGTTGTCAGAAGTTGGTGGAAAGTTGTCAGAAGTTGGAGAAAAGTTGTCAGAAGTTGGAGGAAAGCTGTCAGAGGTTGGAGAAGAGTTGTCAGAGGTTGGGGAAAAGTTGTCAGAGGTTGGAGGAAAGTTGTCAGAGGTTGGTGGAAAGTTGTCAGAGGTTGGTGGAAAGTTGTCAGAGGTTGGTGGAAAGTTGTCAGAGGTTAGGGAAAAGTTGTCAGAAGTTGGAGAAAAGTTCTCAGAAGTTGGAGGAAAGTTGTCAGAGGTTGGTGGAAAGTTGTCAGAAGTTGGAGGAAAGTTGTCAGAAGTTGGAGGAAAGTTGTCAGAAGTTGGTGGAAAGTTGTCAGAAGTTGGGGAAAAGTTGTCAGAAGTTGGTGGAAAGCTGTCAGAAGTTGGGGAAAAGTTGTCAGAAGTTGGTGGAAAGTTGTCAGAAGTTGGTGGAAAGCTGTCAGAAGTTGGAGGAAAGTTGTCAGAAGTTGGAGGAAAGTTGTCAGAAGTTGGAGGAAAGTTGTCAGAAGTTGGAGGAAAGTTGTCAGAAGTTGGTGGAAAGCTGTCAGAGGTTGGAGGAAAGTTGTCAGAGGTTGGTGGAAAGTTGTCAGAAGTTGGGGAAAAGTTGTCAGAGGTTGGTGGAAAGTTGTCAGAGGTTGGTGGAAAGTTGTCAGAGGTTGGGGAAAAGTTGTCAGAAGTTGGGGAAAAGTTGTCAGAAGTTGGAGGAAAGTTGTCAGAGGTTGGTGGAAAGTTGTCAGAAGTTGGAGGAAAGTTGTCAGAAGTTGGTGGAAAGCTGTCAGAAGTTGGGGAAAAGTTGTCAGAAGTTGGTGGAAAGTTGTCAGAAGTTGGTGGAAAGCTGTCAGAAGTTGGTGGAAAGTTGTCAGAGGTTGGAGAAAAGTTGTCAGAGGTTGGGGAAAAGTTGTCAGAAGTTGGGGAAAAGTTGTCAGAGGTTGGAGAAAAGTTGTCAGAAATTGGGGAAAAGTTGTCAGAAGTTGGGGAAAAGTTGTCAGAGGTTGGAGAAAAGTTGTCAGAAGTTGGGGAAAAGTTGTCAGAGGTTGGGGAAAAGTTGTCAGAAGTTGGGGAAAAGTTGTCAGAAGTTGGTGGAAAGCTGTCAGAAGTTGGAGGAAAGTTGTCAGAGGTTGGAGAAAAGTTGTCAGAAGTTGGGGAAAAGTTGTCAGAGGTTGGGGAAAAGTTGTCAGAGGTTGGGGAAAAGTTGTCAAAAGTTGGAGAACTGTTGTCAGAGGTTGGAGAAAAGTTGTCAGAAGTTGGTGGAAAGTTGTCAGAGGTTGGGGAAAAGTTGTCAGAAGTTGGGGAAAAGTTGTCAGAAGTTGGGGAAAAGTTGTCAGAAGTTGGAGAAAAGTTGTCAGAAGTTGGGGAAAAGTTGTCAGAAGTTGGAGGAAAGTTGTCAGAGGTTGGAGGAAAGCTGTCAGAAGTTGGGGAAAAGTTGTCAGAGGTTGGTGGAAAGTTGTCAGAAGTTGGAGAAAACTTGTCAGAAGTTGGAGGCTACCCAGATGGAATATGAGGCATTGCTCCTCTAACTGCAAGTGGCCTCAGCACGGCAGATGAGGAGGACACAGGGTGGTGTAACGATTTACACACTTGTGGTGAATTCTGACTTCCCGGTTCAGGTGTGTGCCCTTTCCAGAATTGCTCAACAACAATTGCCAGGAAACATCCTCTCCTCATCCGCCACAGCACCATGATTGCTGCAGCCTCTGCAACTTCCTCAAGAGAAGATTCCCCGGCACTTCACCCTTCACATTGATTACTTCCTTCTGTGTCACGATCCAGCTGGGTGAAAGGGCTGCTAATCCCTCAGCTGAACTGGGTGTGGTGTCACCTCCTGAATGCATGTTGAGTCAAGTAATTAACAGCGTCTCTGCACCTCAGGGACACCATAAGAGCAGACATTGAAGCCTGGGTGTCTGTAGTTGCCAGTTCTCAGAAAAATGGAGCGGGGGGGGGGGGGTTCTTATTGTTTAAAGGCCAAGATAGTGTGGCTGTGGAGAGGATGCTTCCTATAGTGTGGGGGAGTCTAGGACCAGAGGACACAGATAGAGTGGGTGTGGAGAGGATGCTCCTATAGTGGGGGAGTCTAGGACCAGAGGACACAGATAGAGTGGATGTGGAGAGGATGTTTCCTATAGTGGGGGAGTCTAGGACCAGAGGGCACAGATAGAGTGGATGTGGAGAGGATGCTTCCTATAGTGTGGGGGAGTCTAGGACCAGAGGACACAGATAGAGTGGGTGTGGAGAGGATGCTCCTATAGTGGGGGAGTCTAGGACCAGAGGACACAGATAGAGTGGATGTGGAGAGGATGTTTCCTATAGTGGGGGAGTCTAGGACCAGAGGGCACAGATAGAGTGGATGTGGAGAGGATGTTTCCTATAGTGGGGGAGTCTAGGACCAGAGGACACAGACAGAGTGGATGTAGAGAGGATGTTTCCTATAGTGGGGGAATCTAGGACCAGAGGACACAGATAGAGTGGATGTGGACAGGATGTTTCCTATAGTGGGGGAGTCTAGGACCAGAGGACACAGATAGAGTGGATGTGGAGAGGATGTTTTCAATATTTTTTCTGTTTTTCTTTTCTCTGTGTGCTTACTGTGAATGCCCACAAGGAAATGAATCTCAAGAGTTGTAAATGGCAACATACATGTACATTGACAATACATACAGCAGGTCCGGGAACAGTTATTAACCATCAGGAGGGAGGTACAGGAGCCTCAGGGCCCACACCACTGGGTTCAGGAACAGTTATTATCCCTCAGCCATCAGGAAGGAGGTACAGGAGCCTCAGGTCCCACACCACCAGGTTCAGGAACAGTTATTACCCCTCAGCCATCAGGAAGGAGGTGCAGGTGCCTCAGGACACACACCACCAGGTTCAGGACCAATTATTACCCCCTGAACCATCAGGAAGGAGGTACAGGAGCCTCAGGACCCACACCACCAGGTTCAGGAACAGTTATCGCCCCCAACCATCAGGAAGGAGGTACAGGAGCCTCAGGACCCACACCACC